>NC_088397.1:30460179-30575179 GCF_034236695.1 Oncorhynchus nerka
GGATTATGGTCTGGACTCTGATGTGTTTTTCTCTGGTTCGATAATGGAGACGGGGGGCCACAGAGGGACAAAGTGTCCATTTGTCCTACCCTGGAGGCCTGAGCGTCCTCACCGAGAGGAGTCGAAGTTTGAGCTACCTAGTGATCGAGACAGAGATGGCATTAACTCTTAATCCCTCGGTGAGGGAGACGCTTGAATCATTTATTAAAAACTTGCGACGGCCGTGCTAAATGTCACATCATGTTAGCCCTCACCCGGACCAACCCAGGCAAAAAGGTAGTCGCTGTTGTCACACGCTGTCGCACAGAGTGTGCAGGGCAGATTCAACTCTTGTCACTTTAGATGTTTTCATGAGAGGAGAGTGAGAGACAATTGGCCACGTAGACTAGAGAGGGTGGAGGGGATTGCGGTGACCTTGAAGGGGTGTGTGTGTTGTGTGTGTGTGTGTGTGTGTGTGTGTGTGTGTGTGTGTGTGTGTGTGTGTGTGTGTGTGTGTGTGTGTGTGTGTGCGCGCGCATGCGCATGCGCGTGCGTGTGTGGGCACGTCCGTCATTGCCTACAATTTGCCTGCATAATATTGTTTATGAGTAGGAAGGTTTTTATAGGTTGTTTTGGATGGACAGCTGCTGCGGTTGGCGGTTGACCAGGACTAATAACATGGACTGGGCTAGGCTGCAGTACCTGGGGCCAGATGCCCTCTGATAACACACCGTGGCCGTGTTCATTAGGCATCAAATGGAGAAAAACTGACTGAAACAGGGAGGGTTCTTGTCCAGTAAGAAAAACTCATGTTTATTTTGTGCAAAAGGTTCTACATTGCATGGCCTAATGAACATGATCCATGGTCTCCTCACTATGGTCATTTAAAATCAGACACTGTGACAATCTCCAGATCGCCTATAAATAAGTCCAGTTCAAGTGGGCAACCCTGATTCAAATCTAAAGGGAACAACCAAAGAATAGAAAAAAAAGTCCTTCGATATCTGACAAACTGAAAAAAACATGTTTTGAGAGAAAACAACATTGCCCAGCAACCAGTCAAAAATACATCACATCAGCCTAACAACCAGCAAGTGCGTACATTTTGTCATTGTGCTGTTTCCAGGGATCAGTCACTAACGATGATATATTACAGACCAATAAGCATCCCCGGGCACAAACAGTTATTTATTGCCAACAAAGACTCTTTTCATACGTTGAACATTGGCAAAACGCCTTTTTTTTCTCAATCTAAAATGTAATTATTGTTTAAGCCAATTACAATTTCCCTCACAATTAGAGGACATTACTAGGTTAAGCGCTTTCATTTATCTGCTTAGGAATTTCTAACATGAAGTATCTGTGGATATTTCCTAAGCTGATTTAGGGACTCACATCTCTTATGTACTGAAGAACATTGAAGGCCTTAGATCAAGACGGAGCATCTCTCTCTCTCTCTGTGTGTGTGTGTGTGTGTGTGTGTGTGTGTGTGTGTGTGTGTGTGTGTGTGTGTGTGTGTGTGTGTGTGTGTGTGTGTGTGTGTGTGTGTGTGTGTGTGTGTGTGTGTGTGTGTGTGTGTGTGTGTGTGTGTCTCTCTGTGTGAGTCAGTGTGTGTGTGCATGAGAACATGCGCGTGCGATGTAGCTAGCATAAACTGTGATTCAGACCTACTTAGGCTAACATCATGATCTGTGTCCCTAATTGCCAGTCCCAGAGCACTTCAAACCCAGGGCCATCGTTTCAAGCCCTTTGACCAGAGAAACTGTGGCCTTAATATTGTTCTAACTGTAATACTAGTCCCACAGTCAGTGATGTTTCAATGATTTACAGTCATACGCAGAATAACACCATTATTACAACAATCAATGCACTTATATACATGTAAGTAATTGAATAAATCAAATTAAAGGTACCACAATTGGACTTTCTGTCTCTGGATTGTATTGAATAGGAACTCTGTGTTTTATCACTGTCAATGGTTAAAAGCGGTTGAGGGTAAATCTACTGGATACACCAGAAGTCACTCACTCAAGGAGAGACGGAAATTCAGTTTCAAGTGAGTTAGGGTTCAAGCTAGGTGTGATATTCAGCACAGTACACAACAAAGTGCCAATCATTAATCTACAGTACCAATTTACACTGGATTAATCCTTTTGGACTAAACCAAAATTGTCCTTGATGTTATTCATCATCAATCAACAGAAAACAGTATTCAAATGATTCTGCTCTTAACGACGACCTCTCTTCATTTGCAATATCGTTTGTTGACGGCCGGTGCAGTCACAGGGCCCATCCGGCTCCAATCCAAAAAATCCAGAGGTCACCATGACGGAGAGCTGTCTGTGGCCCCAATCATAACACCTGCCTGGTCACAGCCCCCTGGCCTGGGTGGAAGGCTGAGTCCCAAACGGCACCCTCTCCCCTTTATAGTGCACTACTTTTGACCAGGGCCTATAGGCCTATAGTACGCTATGTAGGGAATAGGGTGCCATTTGGGAGAGTCGTTCGTTCGCTGCACCCCAGCATGCAGTGCTAATGCTAATGGACTCACAGCAGTCCAGGCTACAATGGTTATTTCAGGCTTAATTCAGCCATTAACATTTCATTAATGCGCTGTCCTACTGCTCGCCTGCCTGCCTGCATGACTGCCTTGTGGTGCTATTGATGAACGCCGGGTTGAAATGCTCTCGCTCAAGGTAGAGTTGATCACGTGTGACACATCCTCTGTCTCTCTCATAGCACTGTGCATGTATCCAAGCATTTACTCTGCAGTATATAATTAAGGTCCATGTGTTCTATTACATACATGCGTGGGGAATCTATGGTGAGTATCTATATACATATACACATGTATGTCATTTCCAATATCCTTTGTTGACGGCCGGTGCAGTCACAGGGCCCATCGGGGCACCAAATGGCACCCTATCAATGCTTGAGGCATTGATTCAGACAGCTAACAAGCAAACCCACATTAGGATGCTTTTCACTACTGCTATGGGACGTGTAGCTAGCTGTATATTCAATAAAACAAAACGTTTAACATAGTATTGTAATTAGCGAGTCGTGTTTATTTAATCCTGCTCTATATACAGTTGAAGTTGGAAGTATATATACACTTAGGTTGGAATCATTAAAACTCGTTTTTCAACCACTCCACAAATTTCTTGTGAACAAACTATAGTTTTGGCAAGTCGGTTAGGACATCTACTTCGTGCATGTGCAACGGATGTGAAATGGCTAGCTAGTTAGCGGTGGTGCGCGCTAATAGCGTTTCAATCGGTGACGTCACTTGCTCTGAGACCTTGAAGTAGTGGTTCCCCTTGCTCTGCAAGGGCCGCGGCTTTTGTGGAGCGATGGGGAAATGATGCTTCGTGGGTGTCAGTTGTTGATGTGTGCAGAGGGTCCCTGGTTCGAGCCCGGCGAGGGGATGGACTAAAGTTATACTGTTACACATGACACAAGTCATTTTTCCAACAATTGTTTACAGACAGATTATTTCACTTATCATTCACTGTATCACAAATCCAGTGGGTCAGCAGTTTACAAATTATGTGGATATATTGAAGCAACATCTCAAAACATCAGTCAGGAAGTTACAGCTTGGTCGCAAATGGGTCTTCCAAATGGACAATGACCCCAAGCATACTTCCAAAGACGTGGCAAAATGGCTTAAGGACAAGAAAGTCAAGGTATTGGAGTGGCCATCACAAAACTCTGACCTCAATCCTATAGAACATTTGTGGGCAGAACTGAAAAAGCGTGTGCGAGCAAGGAGGCCTACAAACCTGACTCACCTGACCAGCTCTGTCAGAAGGAATGGGACAAAATTCACCCAACTTTACTGTGGGAAGCTTGTGGAAGGCTAACCGAAACTTTTGACCCAAGTTAAACAATTTAAAGACAATGCTACCAAATACTAATTGAGTGTATGTAAACTTCTGATCCACTGGGAATGTGATGAAAGAAATAAAAGCTGAATAAATCACTCTCTCTGCTATTGTTCCGACATTTCACATTCTTAAAAAAAGGTGGTGATCCTAACTGACCTAAGACAGGGACTTTTTACTAGGATTAAATGTCAGTAATTGTGAAAAACGGAGTTTAATTGTATTTGGCTAAGGTGTATGTAACCTTCTGACTTCAACTGTATTAGGGATATCTTGTATATTATTATTACTAATTAAGGATTGAGTAATTATTATCTAATGCCAGCCTTTTAAAATTGTATAAAATGATAGAAATACAAGTAAACATAATATCTGTGTCACTTAATTGTGCTTTTTGACAATACTGGCATGATAATTTTATGTAAAAATATATGATACAGTACCAGTCAAAAGTTTGGACACATCTACTTATTCAAGAGTTGTTCTTTATTTTAATATTTTCCACATTGTATACTAATAGTGAAGACATCAAAATGATGAAATAACACACACAGTGTTAAACAAATACATTTTTTTTTTTATATTTAAGATTGTTCAAAGTCGCCACCCTTTGCCTTGATTTTTGCACACTCTTGGCATTCTTTCAACCAGCTTCATGAGGAGGTCAACTGGAACACATTTCATTTAACAGGTGTTCCTTGTTAAAAGTTAATTTATGGCATTTATTTCCTTATTAATGCGTTTGAGCCAGTCAGTTGTGTTGTGACAAGGTGGGGGTGGTATAGAGAAGATAGCCTTATTTGGTAAAATACAAAGTCCATATTATGGCAAGAACAGCTCATACTGTATAAGCGATGTGAAATGACAGTTCATCATTACTTTAAGACATGAAGGTCAGTCAATGCAGAACATTTCAATAATTTTTGAAAGTTTCTTCAATTGCAGTCGCAAAAACCATCAAGGGCTATGATGAAACTGGCTCTCATGAGGACCGCCACAGGAAAGGAAGAGCCAGAAGTTACCTCTGCTGCAGAGGAAAAGTTCATTAGAGTTACCAGCCTCAGAAATTGCAGCCCAAATAAATGCTTCACGGTGTTCAAGTAACAGACACATCTCAACATCAACTGTTTAGAGGAGGCTGTGTGAATCAGACCTTCATGGTTGAATTGCTGCAAAGAAACCACTACTAAAGGACACCAATAAGAAGAAGAGACTGCTGGAAATCTGTCCTTTGGTCTGATGAGTCCAAATGTGAGTTTTTTTGGTTCCAACCGCCGTATCTTTGTGAGACGTGGAGATGGTGAACAGATTATCTCCGCATGTGTGGTTCCCAGCGTGAAGCATGGAGGTGTCACGACTTCCGCTGAAGTCGGTTCCTCTCCTTGTTCGGGCGGCGCTCGGCGGTCGGCGTTGCCGGTCTTCTAGCCATCATCGATCCCCTTTTCATTTTCCATTTGTCTTGTCTTCTCACACACCTGGTCTCAATTTCCCTCATTACATGTTGTGTATTTGATCCTCTGTTCCCCCCATGTCTTTGTGTGGAATTGTTTATTGTAAGTGCATGTGCACGTTTTCTCTAGTGCGCGACGGGTTTTGTACCCATTTATTTGTTGTTCTGGTTACCGGTGGTTTTATGAATAAAACTGCTCCGTTGATTACCCAATTTTGCTCTCCTGCGCCTGACTTCCCTGCCGCCAGTTAAACACTCTCTTATAGGAGGAGGAGGTGTGATGTTGTAGGGGTGCTTTGCTGGTAACACTGTCTGTGATTTATTTAGAATTCAAGGCACACTTACCCAGCATGGCTACCACAGCATTCTGCAGCGATACACCATGGTTTGTGCTTAATGGGACTATCGTTTGTTTTTAAACAGGACAATGACCCAACACACCTCCTGGCTGAGTAGGGCTATTTGACCAAGAAGGAGAGTAATGGAGTGGTGCATCAGGTGGCCTGGCCTCCACATTCACCCGACCTCAACCCACTTGAGATGGTTTGGGATGAGTTGGACGGCAGAGTGAAGGAAAAGCAGCCAACAAGTGCTCAGCACATGTGGGAACTCCTTCAAGACTGCTGGAAAAGCATTCCAGGTGAAGCTGGTTGAGAGAATGCCAAGAGTGTGCAAAGCTGTCATCAAGGCAAGGGGTGATCACTTTGAAGAATCTAAAATATATCATATATTTGGATTTGTTTAACACTTTTCTGGTTACTACATGTTTCCATACGTGTTATTTCATAGTTTTGATTGTCTTCACTATTATTCTACAATGTAGAAAATAGTCTAAATAAAGAAAACCCTTGAATGAGTAGGTGTGTCCAAACGTTTGACTGGTACTGCATATGCGCACAAATGAATGAATATACCCAATTGGATGAAGGCAAATCCAGTTGACAGGATGATATTGATATTATCAATATTTATAATGTCATCAAAGTCAAAGGTTCACAATATATTCTTGTTTATTTTGTTTTACATTAATTGTTTGCAATGCGGACATTGATTACCTGTGCATTACTATGCCATTTTAATACCATTGTGGAATCCTAATAGGATCATTACATAGAAGTAGCAGGTGACAGAATGATGGAAAGTCCTATTCAAGTGAAAATCCTTTTTTTGTCAATGCCAAAGACAATGACAAATCCAAAATGATTGGCAATCACACTTTTTTTGCACTAAAGCATATTTAATGTGTTGTTCTGGATCTCACCGCCTTCAATAACAAATGGCACCCTATTCCCTTTATGTACAAAGGAATAGTGGTGCCATTTGGGACGAAGACCAAAGATACAGCACTCATATGGCTCCTCTTAGGAGTGAGTCAAAATAAGATCATTCTTATGTGGGCTATGTTGAGTGATGAATGTCCCCGTTTATCAAATGTGTGTGTGATATACGAGATGGGCTGATAATCAACAGTTAGTCGTGCCATATGCTTAGACAGGCCTGCCAAGCACTTAGGTACAGGACTGGTTGCATGGAGGTAGTAGGGCCACCTTCCAAATCACAGAATACACTAACTATCTCTGTGAGTCAAAGTCATAGACAACAAAAAAAGTCTGAGAGATTGACATTCATGGATTTGATCAATGTGAACTACAACAGCAACAACAACAACAAAAAACATATAGGAAGACATTAATAAGGTTTCTCAAAATAAACCCATGCAAACTTAATTTTTATTTTTATTTTTATGATTTTTCTGTATTAATAATGAAAATGATGTGCCTGGAATGTGGCCTTATTCAGTGGGAGACTATGCCCGAAACAGTTACCTCGTCTCTTATCACTCAGGGTGGTTCAAAAGGTATCATTGTCACAAACGGCACCACCAGAAATGTCGGACTAGTCTTCTCAATGCCATTTGTGAGCATCATACAGCTTTCCAGTACTGGTGGATTGAATGAGCCATGCTGTGAAACAGAATTCCTGCCCTTCAAACGCTCTGGCTGTCTGGAGTTATTTAGATACAGTCCCAAATGCAATCCACATGCCAAAACTACAGCACCAGTAGCATTAGACGATTGGTTTTGTAAACCGCTGGCAAAATGTCTCTTGGACATTGTGTGGAAGGTAAACAAAACAGTTGGTAGCCTGTGCCAAGCCCACGCCCAGAGCTAGCATCTTCATTCGACGATTGCCAGCAGTTAGCGGAGATTTCAAGCAGTTTGGACTCAAAGGCTGCCATGATATTTGTAGAAAAGCTGGCACAGAAGGACGTATTGTGGGATAGGATTTTAGTTTCATGTGACTGAAGAATTTAATATTTTTTCAAGGGCCCCTTTTACCTGATGGTGTACAGCACTGCCACGGACTCTGGTTGTGGTGAATGTATACAACTGTGCTGGCAAAACATGAGCATACGATTTCTCTAACAGTGTGCTTTTGAGTTGAACTGCTAGTCAAATAATTACTATTAACACAGAGAGAATAACTAACATTCTATTAAATCGTTTTTCCCCACCTGACACGCACACAGTAAATATCTCTATGGCAGGTCCATTTGATCTACTCTGGGGGTTTCGCTGATACCTCCAATGAATCTCACATGGACAGGAAGTGACTAGAAGCTTTGAAGGTCCGTAATTTCAGGCATGGTGTATTTATCACTTCAACCTGTATAAAGCCATGATCAGGCAGCAAGGAGGGAGTGAGAGAGGGAGAGAGGGTGAGAGGGAGAGAGGGTGAGAGGGAGAGAGAGAGAGAGAGAGAGAGAGAGAGGGTGAGAGGGAGAGAGGGTGAGAGGGAGAGAGGGAGAGAGAGAGAGGGAGAGAGAGAGAGAGAGAGAGAGAGAGAGGGTGAGAGGGAGAGAGGAGAGAGGGAGAGAGAGAGAGAGAGAGAGAGAGAGAGAGAGAGAGAGAGAGAGAGAGAGAGAGAGCGAGAGGGTGAGAGGGAGAGAGGGTGAGAGGGAGAGAGGGTGAGAGAGAGAGAGAGAGAGAGAGAGAGAGAGGGGAGAGAGGGTGAGAGAGAGAGAGAGAGAGAGAGAGAGAGAGAGAGGGAGAGAGGGAGAGAGGGTGAGAGAGAGAGAGAGAGAGAGAGAGAGAGAGGGAGAGAGGGAGAGAGGGTGAGAGAGAGAGAGAGAGAGAGAGAGAGAGAGAGAGAGAGAGGACCAGTGAAGGAGGAATGTTAATCACACCTCAGAAAGATAAAGGAAAGGATAGAAAACACATGTCCCATTTCACACGTACTTACCTTTCCCTTCAAACTCCAGCCAGACTAGGAGAGAAAAAACCAGCACAGGTGGAAACCTTTAACGTGTGAATGTTTGATGGAGGATGCCAACGCATTTTATATCATTTACACAAAGCACACCTTGAATAGATTGAGTTGTGGGCAGCATGCTAGACCTGAAGCTTTTCTATGAAGTGTACAGTTTTCCTTTTTCCTCTTGGTGCATACTGTGCTTGCATGCACCAGCCATTTTAGGTGATACTAGTTTGTTTTTATACTTTTTATAGTACAACTTAGACCGATGATAAGCTTAACGAAGAAAACATAGGCACTCTTCGAAGGATACTTTAGATTTGTATCGGAGTTGAAAAGTTATGTTTCTGACTGAAAACGTGTCTGTTTAATATAAGTGTAACTTATTTCACTTGCCAACCAATTGTCACATGCTTTAAAGCGAGCAAATTCAAGAACAGAACAGTGGCCATTTTATATTGAGAGAGAATGACCTCTTTCTAATGGCACGTTGAGAATGTCATCTGTCTGCTACATCTAATTATGTGAATCGTTGCCGTTTGAAAAGTGTCTTAGGGCTGTATAGGATTAAAAAGGGACATTTAAATGCAGAGCACTTTGAAAATTACAGATCCTTCAAAATACTTTCCATAGACGCATCACTTTTCTGGCGCATCGCAATGCAGTCCTCTTTCGCTAGCTGCAACCCATTACGTAAACGGTATGCTTTGAGAGCGAGTCTAGCATGTTGAGAAAAAAGTGAGAAAAAAATGGAGAATTTTACAGTGCCCTCATTCTCGGTTGTAAACATGATTTTCTTTACACTTTTCTTTTTTTTTCTGTCTATTTTCTGCAAAAGGCACATTCAGAAATATTCGGACCTGACACAGAGCGACTCTTGTCCTAAAAATACAGCTACGGCCTTGTTGTTAATTGTCTTTTTTTTATTTTTTATAAGGTAATTTTGCCCTGAAAAGACCAGTATGAAGGCTAGTCATTCAGCGAAAAAGCATTAGCATAAAGCTGGTGTCAACACTGAGGAGAAGGGGCTTCCTGTCTTTTTGTCTGCTACAAGACGGGAATAGAAACTTAAGGCGTGTTTTTTTACAGCCCCTTCCTCAACCTGCTGTGACAGTAATCGATAGGAAGCAAAACTACGCCACATGAACTGCAGTCAGCTCCGTTTGAGGAAAAACAGTCGCCATCGAAGAAAGAGAGGATGTTGGAGCTGTTGCACAGAAACTGGAAACTGGAAAATCTATAGTTGTAATTACACATGTTCTGAAATGTGGAGCAGCAGTATGATCAGCTGCAGTATGTGCCGACTATATTACGGAAATGTTAGGTTATAACGGACTGGGCTTAAAGTGGGTACTGCACATGTACAATGTACACAGTTCTTAGTGTCCAGATGACACAAAATAGTACAGATGGTTAAAGATTCTGTCATTAATTAAAATCCAATATAACTAAATAATGTTTTGGAGACACAGTACTACATACCATGTTATGCTATTGCATGATATGACCAATGCCTTTACAATATTCAAAGCACACAAGTGAGGCAAAATGTCAATGTCTAGATTATCCTGGTCTGTCTTTGATAAGTGTTCTCTCCAAAACCCATTCAGGTAGTTTTTTTTCCAGTTAAAACAACCTGGGTGATTTGTATTCAAAGGCTCACTCTTCTTCTCCTTGCTTTGGCTTGCTAATTATGATTTGATTGCTCATTAGCCAGTTGTGTTCGGCGTGTTGTCGTTTTGTAAACAAGACATTTGTGCATCTGGTCATGAAACCTTTTTTGATTTGGTGATGTAAAAAGAACAATCACCTCATGGGAATTACCAAAGCTTTGCCAACATTCTTTATTTTAAAAATGAAATGAAACTCTATTTAGAATATACATATGTATATACTTCAACTTTAAATACGCCTGCCAGTACAGCTCAAGTAAAAGTACGTAGATTGTTTTTTAAACGTATGAGAGAAAAAAACATCATTTTCATTTAAGCTTTAAACAGATTTTCGTGCAGTCTCTCCGCTAGATACACCCTGCCTCCCCTCTCTTACGAGTTATGATGTGAGGATGAAGGCCCTTTCCCAATGCAGTAATGACTGTATACCAAGATATCAAGGGCCCGCTCATGACAATCCCATTTTCTGTGTAATTTCATGGTTGTCTTCTTGAATGAAGATATTGGCTGCTCTGAGGCAGGAGGTCAGGAGTCTCCTGCTCCATTTCAGTATTGTTCCAGAGCATGTTTCCTTTCAGTTGATGAAAAGTAATTCATCATTTTACACCCCTGAATTCTGCCAGTTTTTTCCCTTTCTTTTTTCTTGCAACAACTTTTATTTATTTTATTTCTCTCTTCTTTTTTTTTTATATCCCTGTGGTACCTTGGCGGTGCTGAAAGAGATAAACAGGTTCAATACAACACCAGGACAGCGATCCTGAGAGCAGGTTAGGCCTCGCAGGCCCCAGACTAGCCCTTCCTCATGATAGAGTTTGTCACCTCTCTACCTCTGGAAGTCAAATCCTATCAACTCAGGCATCCTTCAGAATCCCCAAAGTGGCTTTGGCACCCAGTGGGGCATGTGAGCTTAAAATTGATTTTCTTTTTCTTTCTTTTTTAAGCGATCTGCCAAGTTCCCTTAAGGGACGTCGTTGACAGCCAGCAGACCCTCAACCTATCACAAAGCAGTGCTCATATAAAAGACACCTAGGGAACTTCCTCCATGGTTCCAGAAGCCAGAGGGCCAGGAGGTTTCTGACATGTGGAGAGAGGGGTGCTGTTGCTAAGAGACCAGTTATTTTTCATCCGTGCACAAAACCCCCCTTTACCTCGCACTTGGCCTCCTGACTGCTCTGCCACAGTGAAATTAATTGACTCAAAGGCCCCCGCAAACACACTTTTAATTGTGCTTTGTTTCATCACCAGCTTCCTGTTGGAAAAGTCCAAACTTCTCGTGGATGGGAGTGTTTCTTCTCTTCTCCATGCTTTCCTCACTCCCTCGCATTTCTTCTCGGAAACGTTGTTTCCTCGCGTAAATCTGATGGAACATCACTCAGTGATAACGCTTGGTTTCTTTTAATCATCTGAATTTCTCAGCAGGGAGATAAAGGATATAGAAGTTGCAGCAGTGACAAAAAATGGAATGTGTTTGAACATGAATTAAAGTAAAGCTGCTTCTGGCTGGGGATTGAGCCTCACTCGATTTTTACACTGTAGCCAACCAGCTGGCCTTGGTAGGTGTTCAGAGTCCAATCAAGGAACCCTTTAATAACATGAAAAAAAGGGAAATCTTGTGCGAGTTCAAGACAGAACCTGATCATCCTTGCTCATCATTTCCCCGTGACCCTTGTGAATAATATCACTGTACCGGCTCCCATTGAACCACAGATTAAGTAATTCCCAAGTACTTAAGAATAGAATGAGCTAAGATTGGTATCATCAGTAAATTACACCTAGGTTCAGCTATAATCAGAACCCCGCTCCTTAACATGAAATAAAGTTAAACTTTCTCATAGCAGGAGCTAGTATAGCTCAATTGCCCAGAACCTACATTCTTATAGCCCCCCCCCCCCCCCCCCCCTCCACTCATCTGCCTCTCAGAACTGATTTGAAGTGAAAGACTATCTTATTTTTCTTCATTTAACAATTTTGCTTTCTGTCTTTCATTTGACGAAAATATGCTCATGCCCTTAGCAAACAAACAAACACACACAGTTGCCACATCTTGCACATCTTTGCCTCGGAGCCAGCTAAGCACCCAGGTGGCACTGAAGAGGCTAGGAGGGCATCAAGAAGGGAATAGCTCCAGAAGTTGCTGTGCGTGAACAAATCATGTGAGCTTATGTGTTAAAGAAATACATGCACAGATGGATTTGGGGAGGAGTACAATTAGATAACCTTCAGCAATATTAAAGATAGTTGGCTCTTAGGCCAGGATTTTACTACAGTTTTAGTGATGGTTTTTAATGGCTACATATGAATTAATGTAACAGTGAGATGTGGTGGTAGGCTACACAACTCATGTTTGCATATTCTTCAGGGTTTAAGTGTACATCTCCTGTTTTTTTCTGTAAATAAAAGACATTCAAATAGTCTGAAATGAATTAGGCTGAAGTAGTGCCTAGTATGCTAAAGCCAGCTAGTGTGATTCGAGTGGAGTAGAGTTGCCAGTACCTGGGCCCATTCATTTCTAGCCCTATAAATAGATATATTATCCCTCCAGAGGCTTCCAATCCTACTGCACAGCTGTGGGATGCAGATTTGTTTTAGGAGAAGCTGTGCTACCTGTTATATGGGGCTGGGGAGATGAGCAGCGTCAGGTAAATGATTTTCTGCTGTGCGTGAGGGGATGGGCAGGGGTATTAGGAGAGAGCCTGGGCGAGACTGGGCTCTACAGCCTGACACACACACACACACACACACACACACACACACACACACACACACACACACACACACACACACACACACTCACACACAGCTGCCTGGCCCTCTTCCCTCTCCTGTGGAGACTTTCACAGGGTGTGATGCCCATTAGGCCTCCTGCGCTAGGTTAGCCATCTCCGCATTACCGACTCATTTCATACATTAAGTGCTTTACTTTCAGGACTGGCCAACACTGTGAAAGCTGTTTGGGCTATATCTCTCTCTCTCTCTCTCTCTCGACATGCTCTCTATTGCCCTCACCTCAACCTCAACCTCAACCGTGCTAAGTTTCACTTTATCAGGATGGATGAATAGGACTGGAGGAGTGCCAGTGGGTTTGGTACTCTGTTGTGAGGGTTTTAGGTGAGTTCTATTCCAGTAGGACTGAGCATCGCTCTGGCTCAGAAGCTGGTGTATCATGCAGGTATGCTCTCCCTAATAGATTTAACATTGGCAGCATGCTGTCGGTGGGCTGCACACTAACCTCCATCACCTCACCATGATACCCAGCAAGACGCATTCAATCAGCTAGCTAAGTCTTCCCCTTATCAGTACTTCTCTTACAGTTCTCTACTTTCAACTGGATATTTCCAAGGTAATATTATTCTGGCTTATCATTTTAAACTGAAACTGAATTCCTTTGCTGACTGCGTGTCATAGCGGAGCGATAGTGCAGCTGAGGCACAAGTGTATCATTGTCTGTTCTCACGGGATGCCAGGCAGTGAACTTGCCGTAGCTGCCATGTGCTATCCTGCAGCAACTGATGAGACTGATATGTTTAATTGGGGTGGTCTTCATATCCCCGCCCTTTTTGGATCCAGTCACTGTCATCTTGTAGGGAGCAAAGTTATGGCTTTAGGCGGGAAAGTGGAAAATGTGAACCCCCCCCCCAAAAAAACTGAGATAAAGAAAAAATGTAATACTTCCACATTTTCCACAGTTTCTTTCATCATTATTCAAAAATGAGTTTTTAATGCAATGAGTAGTTCCAATCATGTTAAGGTCTGCATGATTCAGATAGTATCATAATTACAATTAGATTACATTACCGCAATCAGAGAAAGAGTATCGTTAAGAGAAAGAATATAAATTGCTTTAGTTTTGCAAGAACTGAGCAAGCAGAAATTTGAATTAATCTCCATTTAAACATCTTCTCCTCTTAGAGAACTGCAAAGCATGCTAGTTTCTTCCAGGCCATCAGTACAAATTAAGGGGAGAAGTATGAATTTTCTGAGGGTCTTAACATTTAAGGTTTTTTTTTCACGCTAGTAGCCTAACTCCCATTCCGTTTCTGAACACTCGGGCACTTTTGATAGTGAGGAACTTACTTGTGCGTAAGGTAGAATTCATTAGCCTATTTTCAATAAGAGCCATTCTACTACCTCTATGTGTCAGAAACGTGAGTGAATCTGTCATCCCGTTGTTCGACCAGCAACGTCCTCTCCAACGTCCTCTAACGCCAAAGTGTATCAAGAAAGAAAGCAACGGTTGAGTCGTCACACACTCAATGTGGATCATCCCAAACTGTACATACAAATGTAAACCATTACTTATAAGAGATACAAAATTCCATCAGTCAACTGCTTGATCAATGATTAGGACGAGTAAAGCAACTAAGTAAATCCCTTATCCCACCAATGGATTTAAGTCTCCAGTTTGTCCCAAAGCACCCTATTCCCTATATAGCACACTACTTTTGACCGGGGCTCACAATATACTACAGTTTCCATTAGAGTAGACAATGCTTCTCAGCTTCTCAGATAATATGCTGTTATCATGTAAACAAATGACAGTTCCAGGCTTCTTTGCTCTTCAGAGTGTCTGTATTTACATGGACGGAAGACATAAAACGAGCGGTTCTGTAACCACGACGAGGAACAATTAATAATAGAGATGATTAGCTTGCTAATGCTTCAAATCTGCATAACTTTCTGGGTTTGCTACTACAGCATACGTCTTATATCAATTACCTTTTTTCTGCTATCCTCTCTTTCTACAATCTCCTTGCTGGACCACAGTTTGAGATTAATGCCTGCTTCTAAATTACCACCCATGCTACACATTTATCAGCTTCCAGAACAATCCTGCACATTTATCCCTCCAATAAGTGCCAGAATATTCATGGGGAAAAAAAATGTAATTTTGTCTGGGTCCCATTGATGAAATGGGATTTATTTCGTTTTTTGCGCATAACTTTTTTTATCATGCGTTTCCATTTAGCTACTTAGGAGTACTTTATCTGTTGTGGGATAGAAAATCACTTAACTTCTTTGTAAACGCAGATTAATTTGTAAGGTAAAATAGTATGATGCATTACCGTTTCACAAAGTCATTGTGTCATCTTTATTTGTACGCCATGGTGCATAAGCTAATAATACAAACCCATTCAAGCCTTGACATTCAGTAATGATTAGAGGAGTAAACTAACAAAGCTCCTGAATAAAATGACTTTCTAAATCACTACAGCGAGAGAAAATAAGAAAAACCTCAGTGTATGAGTCCCAAATGGTGCAGATGGCACCCTGTTCCCTGTATAGTGCACTACTTTTGACCAGTGCCCCCATAGGGCTCTGGTCAAAAGTAGTGCACTATATGGGGAATATAGGGTGCCAATTGGAAAGCACCCAATGACTTTTGGTTCTTGTGCATGCATGCTCAACACCCTTCTTAATCAGCCATTAGGACGGAGTGAAGATGTCATGAGAATGCGCTCTGGCCTTTGTGCTGCGTCTGTCATGGCATTGACTTCCTCTGACACGACGCTACAATGCATGACGGATCAAAGTAATTCACCTTCCAATAACTGACCTTCCTCTGTTCCGTGTCAAGTCAGCTAGCTAGACAGACCGGCCTGGGCTCTCTGGCCATTATTGATTCCCCCAACGCCATCAGAGCATGATCCTGGAACAGAAGTGTAGGAGTGGGAGGGAGAGGGAGAAAGAAGGGAAAATATATCTTCATTTTAAGAACTTTCTGTGCTGTTATGGTAAGGAAGCCCATGTTACTCACATGCACCTATGCTAATGACATGGATCCAGCTAGTAATGGGATAGTTCACCCAAATTACAACATTGCCTCTTTAACTAAAGCAGTCTATGGCCAATCAATGGACAGTCTATGGATAAACATAAATTGTATATTGCAGTCTATGCTTGTCCATAGACTGCTCTTAGGGTAAGGAATCAAATAAGGGATTTTGAGATTTGGCTGAACTACCCTTTAAGTTGCTTGAGTGGCTAGAGTGTCTGTATCATTTTGTCTCTCTCACCTTGTTTAACTTTGGAATCCCAGAAAGACTCAGCTTTACCCACAAATCCACAGGAGATTTAGACATACAGATTTAAACATCTTGCCTGATGATTTTGGAAACTTAGGGATTGTAAAAAAAATCATTATCAGCTAGGAGGAAGGAATAATTATTTCTGGTCTCTAGGAGTGGGATTGACGTGCTGCTTCTTATAGAGAGAGACTCCACGTGTGTCCTAGCTTTATGAATTGCCTATAATCAAGGCCTAGTCAGAAAAACGTCACTCTACTTTCCACCTAGGTTATCCCGTTCAGGCTCTCCACCAATTCTCTAACAGTAGACATGACAATGTGACATTGTCATCTTGATTTTCAGCAGGTTTCACTGGTACGGGGGGAGGGGGGGGGGGTAAGCCTTCAAAAAGGAGCTCTCTCCTCTCCTCTCCTCCCCTGATGAAAGTTAAACGGTGAAGTATTCCTGTTTTCTGGTGTGATTAGTGTGTCACACATTTAAAATGCCATATTAAGTAATCCCATCCTTCAGGCTTTACTTTACATCCTCCACAGGTATTAACTTAGAGAATAATCCTAAGCTATTTGGAAAGTAGAGGGGATGCATATAAAGATCTGGCACTTCATGTTTCAAATTCGATCTGCCTGGTAGGTGTGATATTCAACTTTCCGAAGAGGAAAACGTATGCAGGACAGACAGTGGCGGAGTGAAGCAGGGGATATATCATCTGCACACAGGCTTTTCTCTAAACCTTAACTTTGGTTTCAAAAAAGGTTCTCTCCCATAGATTTAGTAGAGCTTTGTTGGATGTGTAATGCTGTTCAAAGCTAAAAATGAGTCAAATACTACTAATTAGACAAATTAGTAAAACGCTACAAAATCCATGTCATAATTGCAAATAAAACACAAGCCTATTGAACAAAGTAAATCATCACATCACTAGTACACATTGGTGAATTGTGCTACAGTGAGTTGTAATTCTCCATACAAGCATCAAATACTGTGCGAGATGGTGAGGCAATAACATTGTCTTCCTCTTGGAGAGGAGGTCAAAGCCCTGTGGCCCTTGAATCGCTAATTACTATCATATGAATGTGTCATGTTATTCATTATTTCTGGTCACATGGGCTGCTCCTGTCTAGACAAACTCATCATTTCAATGCCTATGTTTTTTTTTTTTTTTGACTGGGATCAGATCACTGTTGCTTTTGGGGATCTCTACCCTCCAGGCAGTATGTATGGGGTGACGGGGGACAGACGGGGGACGGACGGGGTACGGGCGGGGGACGGACGGGGATGCACGGGGTACGGGCGGGGGACGGACGGGGAATGGGGGTTGGGGGGGGGGTTACAGCCCTCAGACGTTATTGTAGCAGCAGTCAATAGCGACTAGCTGGAATCAACACAGCAAGTTATCATTATACTACCATATCATATTTATAAAGCATCTTATTAATGGTTGGCAATAGTGTTGTAATTATAAAAAGAGGAAGGTTTTATGAGCAATGTCATACAACTGTAAAAGTTGAAGAGCGGTTCAGTCTGTTGTCTCTCTCCTTCTGTCCTTCGCTCTCCCTATTCCTCTCTCCCTCTCCCTATTCCTCTCTCCCTATTCCTCTCTCCCTATTCCTCTCTCCTCTCTCGTCCTCTCCCTCCTCTCTCCCTCTCCCTATTCCTCTCTCCCTCTCTCGTCCTCTCCCTCCTCTCTCCCTCTCCCTATTCCTCTCTCCCTCTCTCTTCCGGGCAATAGTCTTGTTTTTCTTTTTTCAGATTCAGTACTAAGAAGAGGTGGCAGATGAGGCTTAATTCTCTGAAAACAAATACCCATTTGGTTTTGTTGCATCAGTGAACATTGTCTATCCACCATTGGCCTGTCACATTTTAACCCGGGGCAACCAAAAGACCACAAGGCAGTGGTGTAAGCTCCAGCACATGTTACCACTGTTTGCAAATATTCTGTCCCTGATTTTTCATAAGTATTTTATAGGAAATGGTTTAATTAAGGAAGGAAACTATTAATATGATTTGCAACGCTGTATATTTTCTATAATAGTTGTTTAGTTTAATTTTTCAACAGGCCTTAACGGAATACTAATTAGTCTATACAGTTTACAACGGGTACTCTAATCTTACACTATGTCTACACAACAGAGACTAAACGACTAATATGAAAAGCTGTGTTACTTCATATTCGTCTCTGACAATAAAAAACGAATATGGATTACGCTGGGAGACCATGCTTTATTCAATTTCCATCGCTAAAAGCTCAGCTCAAATTCATAATATGAGCGTATCTGCTCGATTGCATGATTCAAACCTCAACCAACGCTTACACCTGCTTGAGGGAATTAGGTTGAAACCTTAGTAAATGTTTAAACCTGTCAAACAAATTAGATAAATGCATTCAGAACCTACTCAACTGTTCATCAGCTTAACTCCATCTGTGGGAATCATTCCCTTCCCTGCCCACACCTGCATAGCTACGGCTAGGGTAGTCCCTAGTCCCTGCAACTGGCTTCCTGAGTTTCTTACAAAGAACATCTCTCAATGGTGGGCGCTGAGGCACAGTCAAAGGCAATTAAAAATCTGATGCAAGGTCATAAAGCTCAGCCCATGCACCCAGGACTGATACTATTAGCCTAGAGAGGGCCAAGTACTGAGCCCTGACTCCCTCTGTCCCCGCTATCCATTATTAAAGCAGCCAGTCCAGCCTCCACTGTTCAGGGGTGTCAGATGGGGGGACTGATGAACAGAGCAGAGCAGAGCGTGGCCCTGCTAAAGACAGTAAGCGGATGTTAACTTCCCACTGAGAGAATTTCTCCAGGTCGAATGCAAAACGTTCTGCTAATCATCCGCGCCATGAAAGTGCCAGCTGCGGCCCGTGGTAGGATTATCATTCTCATAGACCTCGCACCGAGCTTTTAGCTAAATGAAAAATCTGCCGTAGCCTAGGGAGAAGGCAGTGAGAAGATAAGCAGGAAGATTGTTTACTAGGAAGTGAGCAGGGAGAGTCAGTGCAATTAGAACCGGTTTTCTCCTCCCTTCCCTTCTTCCGTGATGTAAAAATCGTACATAGGAATCCATTAAGGTTTAGTGAGGGAGACGGAATGTACACAGGGAAAAATAAGACGAGAGACAGAAGAGCAATGTATTTCGTTTGTGACAAGTTCTTATGGGTTCATTAATTTAACATTTCTCTCTCTACCTTCCGTCCTGAGGGCAGAGCAATGTGATTTGTTATTCTATTGTTCTTTAGTTGCCCCCTGCCTCCCTCTCTCTCGGTCTACGCTGCGATACTCCATTAACACCCAGACTCATAATCCTCTGTCTTAAAACTACTTTGGAAATAATCAAATTGCATTGCTTAATATGGTGCTCAGGATTGCCGCCATTGACTGACACCTTTGTTGCTACAAATGAAATAATTAGTTTTGAAGGCAAGGCGGTGTGATTGTCTCTCAGGGGCTGGAAGGAGGGGTGATGGGGGTGGGGGTCGTAGTAATCCTATGAGACACTTTGGCCTAGTGTTGCGCCGGCTCTCACCTAAGGGTAATGGATCTCTATTAATCCTCTATTACTGACATCTGTAAAAACTGAGCTTTGAGCCAAACATGGCTAACAAGGGCAATGTATTTGGAAGTCACTACTACGGGCTCCCTCTGGACTGTGGACTCTCATTAAAGAGCTATCAGGCCATTCTGTTTGTCCGGACGCGGGAGGGAATACAGAAAGAACAATTAAAGAGAGGCTTTTACATAGAGCTGTTAGCTAGGGGGATTGGGACCAGGCCATCCTTCGGGTGCCCTTCTGGACCAGATGATCTTGACCACCGCCAGCTCTCTGATCTGTCTGGAGACAATGGTTGCTTCCCAAATGGCACCCTGTTCCCTATATGGTGCACTACTTTTGACCTGGGTGCAATTTTGGATGCACACAATGCCGCTGCGCATGAAGAAGCAGCTATGTGGGAAAGACTGTGTGTATTTTAACCCCATAGCGAATTCATTCATAATAACTCTTGGTTTGCGTTGAGAGAGATGGAAATGGAATGAAAGTGGCTGTTGGAGGAGCAAGATACCTCCAAAATTGTATACAAACAAAGAGATTTAAAAAATATATTAGAGATGTCATGAAGTCGTCCTTGATTTGTGACGCTTTTAGGTTCCATCCTAATCAAACAAACTCTGGTCTGTGTCCCAAATGACTCCCTATTTCCTATATAGTGCACTACTTTTGACCAGGGCCCATAGGGCTCTTGTCAAAAGTATTGCACATTGTGGGGAATGGAGTGCAATTTGGGACACAGACCAGGAGTCTCTGGATGAGCCGAGCCGATTACTTTCTAAGGGAGCTCTGCACTCTGTGGTATCATGAGGAAGGAAGAAATTGACTCCGTCCAAAATGGTACCCTATTCCATATTTAGTGTCCCTATGGGCCTTGGTCAAAGTAGTGCACTTTGGGAACAAGCTATAGTGTGAAGAAGTAGTTTAAAGTGATTACTGTGATTATCACTTAAAGGGATAGTTCACCCAAATTACGAAATTACATATTGGTTTCCTTAACCTGTAAGCAGTCTATGGATAAGTTATGACAGCAATCCATGCTTTGGCTTAGTTTCCCTGTCACTGTTTTCACATACTAACATTTTAGCATTTTTGTGGCTCAAATCCTATTCAAGTCATGGGACCGATATTAGCATTTTCGCACATAATGTTCAAATGTTCATGTGACTTTGTTGAGCTTCACAATCAATTTGAGATACTTTCGGTTGATTTGGACATGATGCTTTAAAAATGCAAGTATCAGTCCCATGACTTGAATGGGATTTGTGCCGCAGATGCTAATACGTTAGAATTTGGAAACAGTGCTAGGGAAACTGAACTAAAGCATTGATTGCTGTCATACATTTAACAGACGCTCTTATGCAAAATGATTTACCTGAGCAATCAAGGGCAATGCCTTGCTCAAGGGCACATCTACAGATCTTTCACCTATTCTGGTCTGAGATTCAAACCAGCGACCTTTCAGTTAGTGGCCTAACACTCGTAACCACTTAGCTACCTTGTCTATGGACTGCATACACGGTAAGGAAACCAATGAGTCATTTTGAAATTTAGCTGAACTATCCCTTTAGCTCAGAGGCATAAGATAGTGGCAGTCTTGTTCAACATTATTTGGATCTTGACATGGACCATTTATCTTTATTTTGCTTAGGAGAGGGAATTCGGAGAGTGGGTTCGGAGAGGGAATTCGGAGAGTGAGTTTGGAGAGGGAATTCGGAGAGTGAATTCAGAGAGGGAATTCGGAGAGTGAGTTCGGAGAGGGAATTCGGAGAGTGAATTCGGAGAGTGAATTGGGAGAGGGAATTCGGAGAGTGAATTCGGAGAGTGAATTGGGAGAGGGAATTCGGAGAGTGAATTGGGAGAGGGAATTGGGAGAGTGAATTGGGAGAGTGAATTGGGAGAGTGAATTGGGAGAGTGAATTCGGAGAGGGAATTGGGAGAGGGAATTCTGAGAGTGAATTCTGAGAGGGAATTGGGAGAGGGAATTGGGAGAGGGAATTGGGAGAGTGAATTCGGAGAGTGAATTGGGAGAGGGAATTGGGAGAGGGAATTGGGAGAGGGAATTGGGAGAGGGAATTCTGAGAGGGAATTCTGAGAGGGAATTGGGAGAGGGAATTGGGAGAGGGAATTGCGAGAGGGAATTCGGAGAGTGAATTCTGAGAGGGAATTGGAGCGAAAGACAAAGGGTGCAAGAGATTCCAGAGAGACACTGTGGAAACATAGTCTTAACTCTTTTCATATTTTATGATGATTGAAGTTATAGTTTTGGAATAGGTAATTGGTCGAAGGTGGATCTGGGCGTTAAAGTGGACAATAGATCCTCTGAAAACGATTCCAATTTTGGTCAAAAATAGACCATAATGTGAAATTTCCAATTGATTATTTATTTTTATAAATACGGATTGAATTTGTGTATTCGTCCATGAAGAGGTTACAAAAAAAAAGCACCTTTATTTAACCAGGTAGGCCAGTTGAGAACAAGTGCTCATTTACAACTGCGACCTGGCCAAGATAAAGCAAAGCAGTGCGACACAAACAACAACACAGAGTTGCACATGGAATAAACAAACGTACAGTCAATAACACAATAGAAAAAACAAATCTAGAAACAGTGTGTGCAAGTGAGGTAAGATTAGAGAGGTAAAGGCAATAAATAGGCCGTGGTGGTGAAGTAATTACAATTTAGAAATGGAGTGATAGATGTGCAGTAGATGAATGTGCAAGTAGAGATACTGGGGTGCAAAGGAGCAAAAAATAAATAATAATAACACTAAAGAGTGGGTACCATCCATTTTCCTTCCTAAAAAGGCAAAGGCGACTGTAGGTGCCTTGTTGAAACACAGGAGCCAGCCGGATGAATACAGTCGCCTCTGTTAATAAATCATTCATCCCCCTGACACTTCTGTCATAATGCTTTAGATAAAATACAACAACAAAAAAAGCGACCCGACTTAGAATAAGTCCATCACACTCGAGCTCCCTCTGATGCTGACCGTATGTAGGCTGTCAAACAATGTCGCAATACTCAGTGTGATGACGCTTAATCCAATTGGCATTGGAGCCAAACTTGTAAACTAATCTATGCATTAGACCGGCTGGCACAGCGAGTCCACTTGGTCCTCTGGAACCTGAGTTTAAGAGCTGTTTTGCGGCGAGGGATAAGCACGCCCAAGCCTTTTGGAAGTAGGTTTAGCTTCTATTCCTCTCCAGAATCTCCTGGTGCATTTATCATTCCACCTGTCTCAGAGACCTAGCAAAGATTAAAGTCAGCCGGAAAAGAGCCTCCTTCTCCCGTTCTTTAAATGCTTTTATAATTCACAAGTCAAGAGGCTTAGGCTTTCTCAGCACAAGTTCTTCCTAACAATGAGATATTCTAATATTTAATATAAGAATAGCTGACGGGAATTTTTTTATTTTTTTTTACTCCTTCTCTATTTCACCCATATCAAATTCAAATACCCTTACAATTTGACAAGGGGAAGACACATGCACTAGGCAGATCTGATGGACGTAAATCCTACCCAATCACGTCACATGCCTATTTTTCCAGCCTAAAAAAAGAGGTGCACTCACTCACTGCATCTGTCCTTCCGCATCTTCCCCCCGAAAATAAAGTAGGAATGAATCTTTGAATGTGCAGAGATAGAGGCACTACATATGTGGTTGTTTGATAGGATTTTCAGCGAAGGCCCCTCTCTCTTTCTCTCTCTTTTGGTCTATTATGCCAAGTCGGTCATTCTCCGAGGTATAACTTAGAACTGCTGCCATATTTTCTAAGTTGTGTTAGTTCTAGTCCTTTTTTTTATCACTGAATTCATTCAACTTGAGCTCTTAAGCCTAAAGGCACTACAGACCTGGTGAACAGAGTAAAGACTGATGAAAATGTGGAATTGGTTATCATAGTATGGGCTCATAGAATACAAGGTCCCACGCAGCCTTTGGCGAATATGACTCAAAATGTGTGCTACTGTGTGATAAAAAAAAGATTAAAAAAACAAAAGTAGAAACATGCTATACGTCAAACGCTATGTAAATAAGCAACGCTGTGTGAGCATGCTATAGTCGTCAATACATTATCAAGAAAGGTGTGCATTATATCAGGATTCAGGAGTGATAAACCGCTAGAAATGGACAAGGTAGAACTCAAAACCACAGTAAAGTGGATCTCAAACTGCCGTTGCTTTGGAACTTGACCTCCTATTTTTGCTGATTGAATCCACAGATTATCCAAAGACGGTCTCCCAATGGTGAGAGTTCCTGTCCTTCTAAGAACCCATTTCAACCCGTGTTGTACAGTACTGTATGCACGAGTGTGTGCGTCCTAGATTTTTTTCAGTGGAATACAACAACTAGAGGTTCAATTACCAAAGGACGCCAGTCCTGATTTCATAGCACAGAGAGGGATAGAGAAGCCAGTCTGTTTACAGAACAGTGATTGTGCGAACTGGGCACGTCGCTCCTTGCTCCCATTTAGGAAACAGAAGAAATACTCCAATGTGTACGTGCATTTCGTAAATATTCTCTTTGCTTTACAGTAGTTCATCTCTATACCATTACTGTACTGTAATTCCCTGGCTATTATGTCCAGGACTGCATCTGACTGCAATATCATTGTATGGAGACAGAAATGCCTTGCAGTCTGGTTTTTGGATGAATGTCAAATATTTTTTAAATTCTAAGTACTTTTTCTCTGGGAATTTAGCATAAGGTTAACAGTGCCCTGGACTGCGAAGACTCTAGAGCAATACACTTGCGTAACTATGTATATTTTTCTTTATATGTTGCTGTTGTTTATTGATGCCCACTTAAAATTCAAACTTTATCCACGTAACTATTATCTGATACTGCAAAGCTCCATCACTCACTGCAACAGATTATCAATGTTTGACTTCTAAGATCAATCGACACCTGGAAAATTGGAAATACTTCAATATTCAGGAAGCAGATACATTTTTTATAGTGAACTTAATCAAATCCAATGAAAATTATTGACACCCTTCATAAAGATCGGCAAAAGTGACTGTATAAAAGAAATCATTTGAATAATTACTACATTGTGTGCTCCATAAAATGTACACTAATGCAATTGCTCAGAGAAAGAGATTTGGTTTTAACAAGTAATAAATGTTTTTCTCAAAAAGGTAGAGGGGGGGGGTCATAAAACTGTTTTCACTACTCTTCAATACCTCACCTAGCAAGGACAAATGAGCCTTTTTTCTAAAATGTTTCCTGAGTTGGAGAACACATTGGGAGGGATCTTAGAACAGTCCTCCATACAGAATCCTTGCAGATCCTTGATATCCTTCATCTGTGTTTATGGACTGGCCCTTTTCAATTCAAAGCACAGGTTTTCAATAGGATTCAAGTCCAGAGAATAAAATGTTGATTTTGTGGCCAATGAATAATTTATTTGTGGATTTTGATGTGTGTTTGGGGTTATTGTTTTGCTGGAATATCCATTTGCGGCCCAGTTTCAGCTGCCTGCAGAGGCAAAAATGTCCTGGTACTGGGTAAAGTTCATGATCCTGTTGACACTTAACAAGGGATGCAATATAGCACAATAAAAACAAATATTCACCACCATGTTTTGCAGCAGATATGTGGTTCTTTTCTGCTCAAGCATTCTCATTTCGACGCCAAACCCACCACCGGTGCGCATAGGCAAAGAGCCCATAGAAATCATCCGAGTGAGGAAACAGCACCCCTGTCTCAGTATGTGTAGCCCATGTATCTGATGCTTTGTGGAACAAAAGAGTATGACATGTCGTCACTGTAGCATTTCATTGATTGGTGCCAGCGAACATTTGACCTCTCTTGATAGCTGTGGGTGGTCCTGGTACAGGAAAACCATGCCCCAATGGATTTGGCTTAACACCAATCAAATCACATCAAGAGAAAAACGTCAGAAAACGTCTCTGTTTCTGGTCTGCTTGTGTTGTTGTCCTGCAGTAGTTAGCCAGCAAGCTAAATCGTCCCTTTCATAAGCAATGGGTGGGGATTTGCACTAGTGGTTTTTACTTAATTCTCCTTACAGGCCAAAAATGATAAAGGTGATTCTCATCCAAACATAAATCCATACATTGCGCCACTGACCTGAGACGATTGAAGTTCAATATGTAGCCTAGAAGTAGTAGGCTCGCGTTAACTAGCTAGCTAACTTAAGCGGGTTCATTTTTGCCCATGTGAGGGAGTTAGGCAAGAAAGCATTTTAGCTCGGTAGCCTAGTCTAGGACAACAAAAACTAAAAGCGTGTACTACTGTATGACGGAGTCATAGACCGTTTTGCCAACATGAACGAGAGGAGGGTGGCATTGGTTTTCATGTAGTCGACAAGTAGGGTGAGTCGACATGTTTGTTTTTTACTTGAGCGCACACACACAGAAATCCATAACATGGACAGCCACATGACATTTAGCGAAGTTGATTGGACTAAATTGTTTTTGGTATCTTGAAGTTTGTTTTCAATGTATTAGACTAACCATATGTAGCCTAGTTGATTTTATGGTGCTGGAATAGAGGAGGCAGTGCTCCTGTTGTCTTTGTGCTGAGTTGCAGTAACTTCTAAATCAGTAGTAACTTCTAAATCAGTAGTTGTTTAGTAAACTGTTCCAGACATTAACTGGATTGACCGTGCTGTAGCTTTTGTTGCGTGCAATATTTGCTTTGTGGACTAAATGGGACAGGTGTTTCTCTACGGCTATGTGATAAAAACAAACATATGTGTGGTTGAATTTATTCCGCCACTGCGTGACTGTTGTCTTTTTGTTGTCTCTGCCTTATTCTATATCACGGTGGCATATGAACGAACAGGTTATAGAGCAAACAACGCAATTATCACAATATATATTGTATGGCTTTTTCCCTGGCTTGACTTCCCCAGTGATTTTATCCACGCACCACTACTGCACACTTCAGATTTTCAAAGGGAAAGAAAATTTGGGGTCCCTTAGAAATGTCCATGTTTTTGAAAGAAAAGCATTTTTTATTGTCCATTAAAATAACATCAAATTGATCAGAAATACAGTGTAGACATTGTTAATGTTGTAAATGACTATCAGAGCTGGAAATGGCAGATTTTTATGAAATATCTACATAGGCGTACTGAGGCCCATTATCAGCGACCGTCACTCCTGTGTTCCAATGGCACGTTGTGTTAGCTAATCCAAGTTGATCATTTTAAAAGGCTAATTGATCATTATAAAACCCTTTTGCAATTATGTTAGCACAGCTGAAAAGTGTTGTCCTGATTATAGAAGCAATAAAACTGGCCTTCTTTAGACTAGTTGAGCATCTGGAGCATCAGCATTTGTGGGTTCGATTAGAGGCTCAAAACGTCCAGAAACAAAGCACTTTCCTCTGAAACTCGTCAGTCTATTTATGTTCTGAAAAGTGAAGGCTATTCCATGCGAGAAATTGCCAAGAAACTGAAGATCTTGTACAATGCTGTGTACTACTCCCTTCACAGAACAGTGCAAACTGGCTCTAACCAGAATAGAAAGAGGAGTGGGAGGCCCCGGTGCACAACTGAGCAATAGGACAAGTACATTAGAGTGTCTAGTTTGAGAAACAGACACCTCACAAGTCCTCAACTGGCAGTTTCATTAAATAGTACCCGCAAAACACCAGTCTCAACATCAACAGAGAAGAGGCGACTCCGGGATGCTGGCCTTCTAGGCAGAGTTGCAAAGCAAAAAGCCATATCTCAGACTAGCCAATAAAAAGAAAAATGTAAGATCGGCAAAAGAACACAGACACTGGACAGAGGAACTCTGCCTAGAAGGCCAGCTTCCCGTTGTCGCCTCTTCACTGTTGACGTTGAGACTGGTGTTATGCAAGTACTATTTAACGAAGCTGCCAGTTGAGGACTTGGGTGTTTTGGGTCATTGTCCTGCTGAAAAACAAATTATAGTCCCACTAAGTGCACACCAGATGGGATGGCGTTTCAATGCAGAATGCTGTGGTAGCCATGCTGGTTAAGTGTGCCTTGAATTCTAAATATATTACAGACAGTATCATCAGCAAAGCACCCCCACACCATCACACCCCCTCCTCCATGCTTCACGGTGGGAACCACACATGCGGAGATCATCCGTTCACCTACTCTGTGTCTCACAAAGAAACAGCGGTTGGAACCAAAAATCTCAAATGTGCAACAGCAAGCTAGCTAAATAGGACAAATTAGCTAGCAAGTGCAAATTAACTAGCTAAATTGCCATAAATGTTTAATGCTTTTCGACCTGTCCCTGTCACGTTCTGACCATAGTTCTTGTGTGTTTTCCTTGTTTTAGTGTTGGTCAGGACGTGAGCTGGGTGGGCATTCTATGTTGTGTGTCTAGTTTGCCTATTTCTATGTTTGGCCTGATATGGTTCTCAATCAGAGGCAGGTGATAGTCATTGTCTCTGATTGGGAACCATTTTTAGGTAGCCTGTTTTGTGTTGGGATTTGTGGGTGGTTATTTCCGTGTCTGTGTTTGTGGTTTTTGGTTTTCACATTTATTGTTTTGTATATTTGTAGTGTTTTCTCGGTATTCGTCTTTATTAAAGATGTTTAACCCTAACCACACTGCGCTTTGGTCCGCCTCTCCTTCCCAGGAAGAAAGCCGTTACAGAACCACCCACCAACCAAGGACCAAGCGGCGTGGTAAACAGAGGCAGCAGCAAAAGCAGCAGGAGGAGAAGCAACAGGTGCAGCAGGAGAAGCAGCAGCAGCAGGAGCAACAGCAGCAGCAGCAAAAGCAGCAGCAGGAGAAGCAACAGAGGCAGCAGCAGCAGCAGCAGTGGGAGAGGCTGCACTATTTGGAAAAATGGAATTGGGTGGAGATCCTAGACGGGAAAGGACCCTGGGCAGAGCCAGGGGAATATTGCCGCCCCAAAGCCGAGCTGGAGGCAGAAAAAGCAGAGAGGCGGCATTATGAGGAGCTAGCACGGCAGAGCGGCTGGAAGCCCGAGAGGCAGCCCCAAAAAATGTATTGGGGGGTGGCACAGGAAGAGTGTGGCAGAGTCAGGAGCCAGACCTGAGCCAACTCCCCCTGTTTACTGTAAGGAGCCATGGATGTTATCGGAGATATCGGCGAAGCTGAGGGCTGAGTCTGAGAGGGTCGAGGAGTTATTGGACAGAATGGAGGAGAGTGAACGGATGGGAGATGAGGAGACACTCGAGGTGTTAATAGAATTGGGGGAGTGTGAAGAGAGAGAGCAGTTGATTTGGCGTAGTCTGCAAGGCATTCGCCCTGAGGTGCGTGTCCCCAGCCCGGTACCACCAGTGCCGGCACCCCGCACCAGGCTGTCTCTCCGTCCCATCAATACAGGTGCTCCCTCCTGTCCGGCGCTACCAGAGTTTCCGCCCCTCAGTCCAGAGGCACCAGAGCCCCTCAGTCCAGAGGCGCCAGAGCTTCCCTGTCTAGCGCTGCCAGAGCCTTCCTCCTCTCCAGCGCAGTCGGAGTCTCCCGCCTGTCCGGCGCTGTCAAAGCTTCCGCCCCTCAGTCCAGAGGCGCCAGAGCAGCCAGTCAGCCAGGATCCGCCAGAGCCGCCAGTCAGCATGGAGCCGCCAGTCAGCCAGGATCCGCCAGTTCCGCCAGTCAGCCAGGATCCGCCAGTTCCGCCATTCAGCCAGGATCTGCCAGAGCCGCCATTCAGCCAGGATCTGTCAGAGCTGCCATTCAGCCAGGATCTTCCAGAGCCGCCAGTCAGCCAGGATCTCCAGAGCCACCAGTCAGCCAGGATCTGCCAGAGCCGCCAGTCAGCCAGGATCTGCCAGAGCCGCCAGTCAGCCAGGATCTTCCAGAGCCGCCAGTCAGCCAGAAGCTGCCAGAGCTGTCAACCAGCCTGAGCTACCTCTCAGTCCTGAGCTACCTCTCAGTCCTGAGCTACCTCTCGGTCCTGCGCTACCCCTCGGTCCTGAGCTGCCCCTCAATCCAGGGGAGCCCTTTGTTAGGGTTCCTAGGCCAAGGTCGGCGGTGAGGGTCGCCACTCAAAGGACGCTAAGGAGGTGGACTATGACAATTATGGAGTGGGGTCCACGTCCAGCGCCAGAGCCGCCACCGCGGACAGATGCCCACCCAGACCCTCCCCTATAGGTTTAGGGGGGGGGTACTGTCACGTTCTGACCATAGTTCTTGTGTGTTTTCCTTGTTTTAGTGTTTGTTTGGTCAGGACGTGAGCTGGGTGGGCATTCTATGTTGTGTGTCTAGTTTGTCTATTTCTATGTTTGGCCTGATATGGTTCTCAATCAGAGGCAGGTGTTAGTCATTGTCTCTGATTGGGAACCATATTTAGGTAGCCTGTTTTGTGTTAGATTTGTGGGTGGTTATTTCCGTGTCTGTGTTTGTTTCACCACACAGGACTGTTTTCGGTTTTCACATTTATTGTTTTGTATATTTGTAGTGTTTTCTCGGTATTCGTCTTTATTAACATTTAACATTTAAGTCATTTAGCAGACGCTCTTATCCAGAGCGACTTACAAATTGGTGCATTCACCTTATGACCTCCAGTGGAACAGTAGTGCATCTAAATCTTTTCAGGGGGAGGGGGGGTGAGAGGGATTACTTTATCCTATCCTAGGTATTCCTTAAAGAGGTGGGGTTTCAGGTGTCTCCGGAAGGTGGTGATTGACTCCGCTGTCCTGGCGTCGGGAGGGAGTTTGTTCCACCATTGGGGGGCCAGAGCAGCGAACAGTTTTGACTGGGCTGAGCGGGAACTGTACTTCCTCAGTGGTAGGGAGGCGAGCAGGCCAGAGGTGGATGAACGCAGTGCCCTTGTTTGGGTGTAGGGCCTGATCAGAGCCTGGAGGTACTGAGGTGCCGTTCCCCTCACAGCTCCGTAGGCAAGCACCATGGTCTTGTAGCGGATGCGAGCTTCAACTGGAAGCCAGTGGAGGGAGCGGAGGAGCGGGGTGACGTGAGAGAACTTGGGAAGGTTGAACACCAGACGGGCTGCGGCGTTCTGGATGAGTTGTAGGGGTTTAATGGCACAGGCAGGGAGCCCAGCCAACAGCGAGTTGCAGTAATCCAGACGGGAGATGACAAGTGCCTGGATTAGGACCTGCGCCGCTTCCTGTGTGAGGCAGGGTCGTACTCTGCGGATGTTGTAGAGCATGAACCTACAGGAACGGGCCACCGCCTTGATGTTAGTTGAGAACGACAGGGTGTTGTCCAGGATCACGCCAAGGTTCTTAGCGCTCTGGGAGGAGGACACAATGGAGTTGTCAACCGTGATGGCGAGATCATGGAACGGGCAGTCCTTCCCGGGAGGAAGAGCAGCTCCGTCTTGCCGAGGTTCAGCTTGAGGTGGTGATCCGTCATCCACACGGATATGTCTGCCAGACATGCAGAGATGCGATTCGCCACCTGGTCATCAGAAGGGGAAAGGAGAAGATTAATTGTGTGTCGTCTGCATAGCAATGATAGGAGAGACCATGTGAGGTTATGACAGAGCCAAGTGACTTGGTGTATAGCGAGAATAGGAGAGGGCCTAGAACAGAGCCCTGGGGGACACCAGTGGTGAGAGCACGTGGTGTGGAGACGGTTCTCGCCACGCCACCTGGTAGGAGCGACCTGTCAGGTAGGACGCAATCCAAGCGTGGGCCGCGCCGGAGATGCCCAACTCGGAGAGGGTGGAGAGGAGGATCTGATGGTTCACAGTATCGAAGGCAGCCGATAGGTCTAGAAGGATGAGAGCAGAGGAGAGAGAGTTAGCTTTAGCAGTGCGGAGCGCCTCCGTGATACAGAGAAGAGCAGTCTCAGTTGAATGACTAGTCTTGAAACCTGACTGATTTGGATCAAGAAGGTCATTCTGAGAGAGATAGCGGGAGAGCTGGCCAAGGACGGCACGTTCAAGAGTTTTGGAGAGAAAAGAAAGAAGGGATACTGGTCTGTAGTTGTTGACATCGGAGGGATCGAGTGTAGGTTTTTTCAGAAGGGGTGCAACTCTCGCTCTCTTGAAGACGGAAGGGACGTAGCCAGCGGTCAGGGATGAGTTGATGAGCGAGGTGAGGTAAGGGAGGAGGTCTCCGGAAATGGTCTGGAGAAGAGAGGAGGGGATAGGGTCAAGCGGGCAGGTTGTAGGGCGGCCGGCCGTCACAAGACGCGAGATTTCATCTGGAGAGAGAGGGGAGAAAGAGGTCAGAGCACAGGGTAGGGCAGTGTGAGCAGAACCAGCGGTGTCGTTTGACTTAGCAAACGAGGATCGGATGTCGTCGACCTTCTTTTCAAAATGGTTGACGAAGTCATCTGCAGAGAGGGAGGAGGGGGAGGGGGAGGAGGATTCAGGAGGGAGGAGAAGGTTGCAAAGAGCTTCCTAGGGTTAGAGGCAGATGCTTGGAATTTAGAGTGGTAGAAAGTGGCTTTAGCAGCAGAGAGAAGAGGAAAATGTAGAGAGGAGGGAGTGAAAGGATGTCAGGTCCGCAGGGAGGCGAGTTTTCCTCCATTTCCGCTCGGCTGCCCGGAGCCCTGTTCTGTGAGCTCGCAATGAGTCGTCGAGCCACGGAGCGGGAGGGGAGGACCGAGCCGGCCTGGAGGATAGGGGACATAGAGAGTCAAAGGATGCAGAAAGGGAGGAGAGGAGGGTTGAGGAGGCAGAATCAGGAGATAGGTTGGAGAAGGTTTGAGCAGAGGGAAGAGATGATAGGATGGAAGAGGAGAGAGTAGCGGGGGAGAGAGCGAAGGTTGGGACGGCGCGATACCATCCGAGTAGGGGCAGTGTGGGAAGTGTTGGATGAGAGCGAGAGGGAAAAGGATACAAGGTAGTGGTCGGAGACTTGGAGGGGAGTTGCAACGAGGTTAGTGGAAGAACAGCATCTAGTAAAGATGAGGTCGAGCGTATTTCCTGCCTTGTGAGTAGGGGGAAGGTGAGAGGGTGAGGTCAAAAGAGGAGAGGAGTGGAAAGAAGGAGGCAGAGAGGAATGAGTCAAAGGTAGGCGTGGGGAGGTTAAAGTCGCCCAGAACTGTGAGAGGTGAGCCGTCCTCAGGAAAGGAGCTTATCAAGGCATCAAGCTCATTGATGAACTCTCCGAGGGAACCTGGAGGGCGATAAATGATAAGGATGTTAAGCTTGAAAGGGCTGGTAACTGTGACAGCATGGAATTCAAAGGAGGCGATAGACAGATGGGTAAGGGGAGAAAGAGAGAATGACCACTTGGGAGAGATGAGGATCCCGGTGCCACCACCCCGCTGACCAGAAGCTCTCGGGGTGTGCGAGAACACGTGGGCAGACGAAGAGAGAGCAGTAGGAGTAGCAGTGTTGTCTGTGGTGATCCATGTTTCCGTCAGTGCCAAGAAGTCGAGGGACTGGAGGGAGACATAGGCGGAGATGAACTCTGCCTTGTTGGCCGCAGATCGGCAGTTCCAGAGGCTACCGGAGACCTGGAACTCCACGTGGGTCGTGCGCGCTGGGACCACCAGATTAGGGTGGCCGCGGCCACGCGGTGTGGAGCGTTTGTATGGTCTGTGCAGAGAGGAGAGAACAGGGATAGACAGACACATAGTTGACAGGCTACACAAGAGGCTACGCTAATGCAAAGGAGATTGGAATGACAAGTGGACTACACGTCACGAGTGTTCAGAGAGTTAAGCTTACGTAGCAAGAATCTTATTGACTAAAATTATTAAAATGATACAGTACTGCTGAAGTAGGCTAGCTGGCAGAGGCTGCGTTGTTGACTAAGTAGGCTAGTTGGCATTGGCTGCGTTGTTGACACTACACTAATCAAGTCGTTCCGTTGAGTGTAATAGTTTCTACTGTGCTGCTATTCGGGGCTAGCTGGCTAGCTAGCAGTGTTTGATTACGTTACGTTGCGTTAAAAGAACGACAATAGCTGGCTAACTAACCTAGGAAATCGCTCTAGACTACACAATTATCTTTGATACAAAGACGGCTATGTAGCTAGCTATGTAGCTAGCTACGATCAAACAAATCAAGCCGTTGTACTGTAATGAAATGAAATGAAAAATGTGATACTACCTGTGGAGCGAAGCGAAATGCGACCGGATTGTTGAGTGCAGAAGTTCTGTTCGGTAGACGTTGGCTAGCTGTTGGCTAGCTAGCAGAGTCTCCTATGTTAAGGACGACATAAAACTACACACTCTAAACTACACAATTATCTTGGGTACGAAGACAGCAAAGACAACTATGTAGCTAGCTAACACTACACTAATCAAGTCGTTCAGTTGAGTGTAATAGTTGTGCTGCTAATTATTAAAGATGTTTAATCCTAACCACGCTGCGTTTTGGTCCACCTTTCCTTCCCAGGAAGAAAGCCGTTTACAGTCCCCAAATAAATTTAATTGGTTGAGAAATTGTTTTGATATTTTAACCTGCATGTCTTGATCGCGTTTGGTGAGGGGGGACAAAATAAATGTATGCACGATGGCGCACGATGGCGCACAGCCGGTTTGGGTTCCGTGTTAGGGCAACATACTGTACAGGTAACCGCCAAAATAATGGACACACTTCAGTAAATGAGGGATACAAAGTATATTGAAAGCAGGTGCTTCCGCACAGGTGTGGTTCCCGAGTTAACTAAGTAATTAACATCCCATCGTGCTTAGGGTCATGTATAAAAAAGCCCAGTTGCCCATTATTTTGGCTACCATAGGTAGAAGATGAGATCTCAGTGACTTTGAAAGAGGGGTCTCAAAGGAGCATAGGGGGTTTAAAGGGTGTGTGTGTGTGTGTGTGTGTGTGTGTGTGTGTGTGTGTGTGTGTGTGTGTGTGTGTGTGTGTGTGTGTGTGTGTGCGTGTGTGTGTGCGTGCGTCTCAGTAACCAGATCTCAACCCAAAGCGGCGCCTGAGACAGGGTTTTCCATCACAATCAAAACAAAAACACCAACTGATGGAATTTGTGGATGAACGGTCTATTATCCTAATAGATTTCCAGACAGTTGTAGAATCTGTGCCGAGGTGAAGCTGTTCTGCCGACTCTTGGTGGCCTTTAGCCGTCATTGTAAATACAAATGCATTCTTAAAGGGATATTTCTGGATTTTGGCAACGACGTCCTTTATCGAGCATGAAAGCAGATTCCCATAGACTTCCAGTCATTGCGCTGACGCTCGTTAGCATTGGCTCTCAAAGCTACCTCCAACTTCCTTCATACTGGACACAGAGACATACACATGGTATCCACGAGTTCATCTGACTCTGGGGAAGTAGAAACCCCCAAGTATCCATTTAATTGATAAATAAAGGTTCAATAAAAAAAAAAGACATATCAACACATCCAAATATTATTTTTGCAATTGGAAAATCTGATCCCTATTTAGATGACATTTTAAGGCGGCAAAACGTGATGAAGACTGTTCAAGAGTTTTGTAGACTGTCACTAGGCACTGTATTTAGGTCATTGTATTTGTGTAAGGGATCAAGAGGACTATCTACCAGGAGAAAGAGAGGAACGCTCAGCACGCAGTTCACCAGTAAATACGCCATGCTGCTTTTATTAAGAAGAAAAGGAGAGATTTACATGAGCAGTAAAATCTCTCTAAGAATGTAACTGATATTTAGTCCTAAAGACTAAATAGAAAAGACCTTTGCAAATGAAATTCAAAAACTGTCCTAAAAATGTATAGAAATTCTATGTGGAAACCTGGAGACTCATTTCCTCATTCAGACATGTGATAATATTAGGCTGGGATTATGTGATCCTTACATCTGGAAATACCAAGCATTTGTTCATTTGTGTGTACTTGAGTCTCTTATAAGCACCACAATCTCATGTTCATTGTCTCTCTGCATGCACTCACACAACTTGTACTGTCTCATTATACTGCACTTTTAATATAAAGAATTCCCACTTAAATAAAAGCAATCATTTAATGTCAAAATGGAAACACTCTTATTCTGCAAATGACAGCCTAATCTGAGCTACTTGGATTTTTAGCTCTGCTAAAAAGTTCCTTTTAAATACAATAGCTCAACAATGGCCCCTACCCAATCACCTTGAGGCCGTATTTCAATTTCCCATTGACAATTAAACCTTCTTTTTTTTAACGGTTACTAGCAATCAAATGAAACCTAGCCACTTCCTAATTAAGTGTGTGAGTATCTGGACACTAATTATCATATTTGTGAGACAGCTAGTCAGACAGGCCTTTATGGCAGGGCTGTATGTTCACAGCTTGAGATGTGTCTTTAACACCTGGGTTAAAAGAAACTCCAGCGCATTCAAGCACAGGTCTTCCAGCAGCCTCAAAGAGGGGGAAAACGGAGTAATTGGATGACCGTCTTGTTATCCCTTTGTTGGTTGCAATTCAAACCCTGATTAGCATTTCGGAATATTTTAAATTATAATCCAGAAATAGGTTTGACTTTTTCCAATTAGTTTGGGATTTAAAGGGAGAGGACAGACTGGGGCTCAAGGTTTCACTTGTTTAGGGCAAATATAAATGAGTGCATGTGAATGTGAGTGCATGTGTGTTATCAATAACCTCTTCTTTTTTTGCAGCAATGACACAGTTATTTAGTATACTGTAGAGGTAGAACTTGGAATACATTAGAGTTCCATATTCGTATGTGTTGGTGCTTCTGAGTACTATTATAATTAAGCAATAAGGCACGAGGGGGTGTGGTATATGGCCAATATACCACGACTAAGGGCTGTTCTTATGTACATCGCATCGCGGAGTGCCTGGACACAGCCCTTAGCCATGGTATATTGGCCATATACCACAAACCCTCGAGGTGCCTTATTGCTATTATAAACTGGTTACCAGCGTAATTATAGCAGTAAAAATAAATGTTTTCTTATACCCGTGGTATATGGTCTGATATACCAAGGCTGTCAGCCAATCAGCATTCAGGGCTCTAACCACCCAGTTTATAATGCTTGATAAAATAGCAATAATACTGTCCTCTTTGAACATGAATTCTCCTTGATGTAAAATATTTACATTTCACATGGACGACTTCACAAAGCAGAAATTGTGGTTAAATACCAAGACTATCAGAGAGTGTTTTAATTGTTAGTATTTAAGGCTTTCCTGTTTGTTTTATTAAATAGTGGAACGTAAATAACTGCCATATCGAAGATTCTAAAATCTGATTATTTTCGTGAGTCTGGGCATTGTTGAAAGTGTGTGTGTGTGTGTGTGTGTGTGTGTGTGTGTGTGTGTGTGTGTGTGTGTGTGTGTGTAATAAGGCATTGGCCCATATCCTCCCTGCACTCCCCTAGTTTAATTGGAAACGTACAATGTCGACTCAGCCAATGTTAGGGCACTAATCAGTGTGAGTTTCTGAAACAAAGTAGGTTTTATTGAAGTGAATTTAAATCACGGGTGACCCAAATTGTTCCAATTCATAATGATCATTCATGGGGGTCTATACAATCCTGAGGCTTCACAAGTCACTTCAGGGACAAATGTAATGGATTAAGGCACAGATTGGAGAATTATTATCACTCCAATTCGAAAAATATGTGACACCACAGCACACGTTAAAAGAAGGCACCTTTATTCAAGGTATTACTAAAAAATCAAACACCAAAATAATGCAGAAAGTGAGGGACACAGCCAAGCTAAACAACCAATTCAAGCCATGAGACAGCCACTGTGGCTGAGACTTCAAGATCAAGACCTTCAGGCTCAAAACCAGAGACAAAACTAGTGCACTATATAGGAAATAGGGTGCCATTTGGGACGCACACTCACTGATCCAGTACTCGCCTAGACCTGTAAGGTAGTACAGGATGTAAGCAGGTAGTGTACACTGCATTACCTCTCAAAGGACAGTTGTATGATTTATTGTAGTCGCCTCTTACAGAAAACTTTTGCCTTTTATGATAAGACCTAAGACGCCACCCTGTAAGCCACAATACCCTTCGCATTCCCTTGAATCGCTGTGGCTTTTTCCTTCAAACTGCATTTGTTCCAAGTGTCATATTAATGTAGAAAAGTTTAAGATGTCACAAGTAATCTGACAGCTAAGGTTTTAGTTAAAGCAAACGTCCTCCTCACACTCGAGTTCTATTAGCAGGTCGCCACGGCGCTATTAGTGACACCCAAGTTACTCAAGTGTCACCTTAATTTAAAGTTAAGCACTGTGACAGTTTAATAAGAAGATGAAAGCCTAGTGTTTGGATGACATGTCAAACCTTTCTCAAATGGCTAATAGAGAGGGCTTATTGTTTTATTCACACAGTTAGAGGCTGAGAGCAACTGTCTTCTTTCTCCTACTAATGCCACCTATCTTCATTTCCTCCTAACTTCTCCCTCCTCAGTGATTGAATTGCGACCCTGAACTTGCTTACGTTCTGTGTACTACTGTGTGCAGGCATGCATCTAGAGATGGTACATTGATTGGTCGTGTAACAGATTACTAATCCACTGTATAATTGTAAATACAGTTGAAGTCGGAAGTTTACATACACTTAGGTTGGAGTCATTAAAACTCGTTTTTCAACCACTCCGCAAATTTCTTGTTAACAAACTAGAGTTTTGGCAAGTCGGTTAGGACATCTAATTTGTGAATGACACAAGTAATTTTTCCAACAATTGTTTACAGACAGATTATTTCACTTATCATTCACTGTATCACAATTCCAGTGGGTCAGAAGTTTACATACACTAAATTGACTGTGCCTTTAAACAGCTTGGAAAATTCCAGAAAATTATGTCATGGCTTTAGAGGCTTCTGATAGGCTAATTGACATAATTTGAGCCAATTGGAGGTGTACCTGTGGATGTGTTTCAAGACCTACCTTCAAACTCTGTGCCTCTGCTTGACATCATGGGAAAGTCAAAAGAAATCAGCCAAGACCTCAGAAGAAAAATTGTAGACCTCCACAAGTCTGGTTCATCCTTGGGAGCAATTTTCCAACTTCTGAAGGTACTACGTTCATATGTACAAACAATAGTACGCAAGTATAAACACCATTGGACCACGCAGCCGTCATACCGCTCAGAAAGGAGACGCGTTCTGTCTCCTAGAGATGAACGTACTTTGGTGCAAAAAGTGCAAATCAATCCCAGAACAACAGCAAAGGACCTTGCAAAGATCCTGGAGGAAACAGGTACAAAAGTATCTATATCCGAGTCCTATATCGACATAACCTGAAAGGCCACTCAGCAAGGAAGAAGTCACTGCTCCAAAACCGCCATAAAATAGCCAGACTACGATTTGCAAATGCACATGGGGACAAAGATCATGCTTTTTGGAGAAATATCCTCTGGTTTGATGAAACAAAAATAGTTTGGCCATCGTCATGTTTGGGGGAAAAAGGGGGAGGCTTGCAAGCCGAAGAACACCATCCCAACCGTGAAGCACGGGGGTGGCAGTATCATGTTGTGGGGGTGCTTTGCTGCAGGAGGGACTGATGCACTTCACAAAATAGATGGCATCATGAGGGAAGGAAATTATGTGGATATATTGAAGCAACATCTCAAAACATCAGTCAGGAAGTTAAAGCTTGGTTGCAAATGGGTCATCCAAATGGACAATGACCTCAAGCATACTTCCAAAGTTGTGGCAAAATGGCTTAAGGACAACAAAGTCAAGGTATTGGAGTGGCCATCACGAAGCCCTGACCTCAATCCTATAGACATTTGCAGAACTGAAAAAGCGTGTGGAAGCAAAGAGGCCTACAAACCTGACTCAGTTACACCAGCTCCGTCAGGAGGAATGTGCCAAAATTCACCCAACTTATTGTGGGAAGCTTGTGGAATGCTAGCCAAAATGTTTGACCCAAGTTAAACAATTGAATGGCAATGCTACCAAATACTAATTGAGTGTATGTAAACTTCTGACCTACTGGGAATGTGATGAAATAAATAAAAGCTGAAATAAATCATTCTCTCTACTATTATTTTGACTTTTCACATTCTTAAAATAAAGTGGTGATCCTAACTGACCTAAGACAGGGCATTTTTACTAGGATTAAATGTCAGGAATTGTGAAAAACTGAGTTTAAATGTATTTGGCTAAGGTGTATGTAAACTTCCGACTCCAACTGTACATACATAGAGCATTGTTAATGCAGTCAGCGGTAAGGACATATTGTTTTCTGTATCTATATTTTCTTGATCTTTTTGTTTTTGCGATCTAGGCATATTGACCGGTACAGTACAGTATGAGTCTATGCCTATAACGGGAAGACAAGCCTTGCCTCTATGTCTCTATCACTGTCAACTCCTGCAAGGCATATGGCGTCCCAGAAGACCGTTTCCTACATGTGACCATCAGACCATATATACAAATGGTGTCAACAATTTTTCTAGAGATGGCTGACAGCTAGCCTTGCTGAATGTAAATGGCCCCATTGTAAATAGCTCTGACATGTCGTTAGGAGGGAAAGTGACACAGGTTGCTCGCTCCACAGAGACCGATTTACACAGGCATCGCAAAGTGTCCCCCAGCTACAGGTGGGCAATTTTGCAGGCTGCTTGACGGATCCCACCGTCAAGATAAGCAGGACTATTAAACCATCAAGGCCCGGTGCTCACTCGGAACTCTCCCGGTGCTCACTCGGAGTTCGCCCGGTGCTCTCTCGGAGCTCGCCCGGTGCTCTCTCGGAGCTCTCCCGGTGCTCACTCGGAGCACTCGGAGCTCTCCCGGTGCTCACTCGGAGCTCTCCCGGTGCTCTCTCGGAGCTCGCCCGGTGCTCTCTCGGAGCTCTCCCGGTGCTCACTCGGAGCACTCGGAGCTCTCCCGGTGCTCACTCGGAGCTCTCCCGGTGCTCACTCGGAGCTCTCCCGGTGCTCACTCGGAGCTCTCCCGGTGCTCTCTCGGAGCTCGCCCGGTGCTCTCTCGGAGCTCGCCCGGTGCTCTCTCGGAGCTCGCCCGGTGCTCACTCCGCGCTCTTTCAGTGCTCACCCGGTGCTCTCTTGGTGCTAGACCCACTCGGCAGTCCATTTGTTTTGTTCTTTTATGTGAGCGCTAGAATGAGGTGCCGTGAAGCTTGAAAGCGTGTCTGACATCTGAAGGGTTCTGATAGCTCCCTGCAATGCTCGAAAAATTTACTTGGGCTCCCAGATCAACCCTCAGGAGCTTAATTACATCAAAGAAGAAGGAATCTTGTTCAATTCAATCCAAACAAAAAAAATGATCAGTAGTTTTTCAAAGCTTTGTTTGACATTGAGAAGACATGGATGAGAAGAAGGGAGGGGAGTGGGTGAGAGAGGGGAAGAGAGAGAGAGAGAGAGAGAGAGAGAGAGAGAGAGAGAGAGAGAGAGAGAGAAATGCACGTGGGGAATCTCAAAAGTATAAGGATAGAAAAGGCGAGCCAGTCAAGGGTGGCCTGTCAAAATTGTTGGCTTATACATGATGCTATTATAGGGACACATCTAGTTGAAATAGTAGTTGAACAGTGACCTAACTGACAGAGGCCTACACATCTGGAGAAGAGAAGTGGGGAACAGTGGCTACAAAGGTAGCCTATGTTCGCATCCCAAATGGCACCCTTTTCCCTTTATCAAGGGTAGTGCACTACATAAGGAATAGGGTGCCATATGGGATACAGATTTTTTGCTGTATCCCATATGGCAGGCTCCCCCTGACCATTCTATTGACAAAGACGACAACAGTCCCATGATGCTCTATTATCCTTGACCGTCGAGAAGACATCAAATGGGCAGGGAGCGGTCTGTCAAGAGCTACGAAAGAAAGGGGCCTCAGAAATACGACAACGCAACACAGAGCCAGCCAGCGCAGAGCTTGTTACGTTATGTTCCACCTAGGTTTGTCAAAAACATAGGCTTATTCAGTGTGTACACAAGCCTTAAGGGATATTCCTTCCAACAGAAAATAGAAAGAAAGAAAAGAATGGCGAGAATCAGAAAGGGTGAAGAAACGAGACAGACGTGATCTTGAATCTTACAATGTTTTCTTTCTTTCGCTCTTCACGGAGGCGAACGATACTCTGCATATGTTTACGCAAACCTTTACTTTTGCTCTGAAATGCGACAGGAAAAAGAGCCTTTGAAGAAAAGATCAAAGGAACCGTCTCCTCCGCTGTACACAAGCCTTATCTTTGTGATGTTACAAGTCATTGATAAACAAGGCCTTTTCCGTCAAGAGGACTTGTCACAAACTCAGGGTTACTGCTTCTTTAATAATCACTCTGAGGATGTCCCATGGGAACCAATGCACTACTACAGTGGAACTTTACTTTTTCTTCTTTTCTCCTTAATATGGCGTATTGTATCAAATTAACAGCTAGAGGCATCTGTTTTATAGCTGTGACCAATTGCCTTGCCAAATATGTACACAGAGTTGGGAAAGCTAGTAATTTCTATCAACATGTTAAATGTGCAACCAGAGGGGAAAAAATTCTAGATCACCTGTACTCCACACACAGAGACGTGTACAAAGCTCTCCCTCGCCCTCCATTTTGTAAATCCGACCACAACTCTATCCTCCTGATTCCTGCTTACAAGCGAAAATTAAAGCAGGAAGTACCAGTGACTCGGTCTATAAAAAAAGTGGTCAGATGAAGCAGATGCTGAACTACAGGACTGTTTTGCTATCACAGACTGGAACATGTTCCGGGATTCTTCCGATGGCATTGAGGAGTACACCACATCAGTCACTGGCTTTATCAATAAGTGCATCGAGGACGTCGTCCCCACAGTGACTGTACTTACACACCCCAACCAGAAGCCATGGATTACAGGCAGCATTTGCACTGAGCTAAAGGGTAGAGCTGCCGCTCTCAAGGTACGGGACTCTAACCCAGAAGCTTACAAGAAATCCTGCTATGCCCTGCGACGAACCATCAAACAGGCAAGTGTCAAAACAGGGCTAAGATTTAATCATACTACACCGGCTCCGACGCTCATCTTATTTGGCAGGGCTTGCAAACTATTACAGACTACAAAGGGAAGCACAGCCACGAGCTGCCCAGTGACACAAGCCTACCTGACGAGCTAAATCACTTCTATGCTCGCTTCGAGGCAAGCAACACTGAGTCATGCATGAGAGCATCAGCTGTTCCGGATGATAATGTGATCACGCTCTCCGTAGCCGACATGAGTAAGACGTTTAAACAGGTCAACATAAACAAGGCTGCGGGGCCAGACGGATTACCAGGACGTGTGCTCCGGGCATGTGCTGACCAACTGGCAGGTGTCTTCACTGACATTTTCAACATGTCCCTGATTTAGTCTGTAATACCAACAAGTTTCAAGCAGACCACCATTGTCCTTGTGCCCAAGAACACCAATGTAGCCTGCCTAATGACTACCGACCCATAGCACTCACGTCTGTAGCCATGAAGTGCTTTGAAAGACTGGTCATGGCTCACATCAACGCCATTATCCCAGAAACCCTAGACCCACTCCTGTGCCCAAGAACACAAAGGCAACCTGCCTAACTTACTACAGACCCGTAGCACTCACTACCGTAACCACAAAGTGCTTTGAAAGGTTGGTAATGGCTCGCATCAACACCATTATCCCAGAAACCCTAGACACACTCCAATTTGCATATAGCCCAAACAGATCCACAGATGATGCAATCTCTATTGCACTCCACACTGCCCTTTCCCACCTGGACAAAAGGAACACGTGAGAATGTTATTCATTGACTACAGCTCAGCGTTCAACACCATAGTACCCTCAAAGCTCATCACTAAGCTAAGGATCCTGGGACTAAACACCTCCCTCTGCAACTGGATCCTGGACTTCCTGACGGGCCACCCCCAGGTGGTGAGGGTAGGTAGCAACACATCTACCATGCTGATCCTCAACACTGGAGCTCCCCAGGGGTGCGTGCTCAGTCCCCTCCTGTACTCCTTGTTCATCCACGACTGCATGGCCAGGCACGACTCCAACACCATCATTAAGTTTGCAGATGACACAACAGTGGTAGGCCTGATCACAGACAATGACGAGACAGCCTATAGGGAGGAGGTCAGAGACCTGGCCGGGTGGTGCCAGAATAACAACCTATCCCTCAACGTAACCAAGACTAAGGAGATGATTGGGGACTACAGGAAAAGGAGCACCAAGCACGCCCCCATTCTCATCAACGGGCCTGTAGTGGAGCAGGTTGAGAGCTTCAAGTTCCTTGGTGTCCACATCAACAATAAACTAGAATGGTCCAAACATACCAAGACAGTCGTGAAGAGGGCACGACAAAGCCTATTCCCCCTCAGGAAACTAAAAACATTTGGCATGGGTCCTGAGACCCTCAAAAGGTTTTACAGCTGCAACATCGAGAGCATCCTGACTGGTTGCATCACTGCCTGGTACGGCAATTGCTCGGCCTCTGACCGCAAGACTCTACAGAGGGTAGTGCGTACGGCCCAGTACATCACAGGAGCTCAGCTGCCTTCCATCCAGGACCTCTACACCAGGTGGTGTCAGAAGAAGGCCCTAAAAATTGTCAAAGACCCCAGCCACCCCAGTCATAGACTGTTCTATCTACTACCGCATGGCAAGCGGTACCAGAGTGCCAAGTCTTGGACAAGAAGGCTTCTCAACAGTTTTTACCCCCAAGCCATAAGACTCATGAACAGGTAATCAAATGGCTACCCGGACTATTTGCATTGTGTGCCCCCCCAACCCCTCTTTTTAAGCTGCTGCTACTCTCTGTTTTTCATACAGTGGGGCAAAAAAGTATTTAGTCAGCCACCAATTGTGCAAGTTCCCCCACTTAAAAAGATGAGAGAGGCCTGTAATTTTCATTATAGGTACACTTCAACTATGACAGATACAATGAGAAAAAAATACAGTAAATCACATTGTAGGATTTTTTATGAATTTATTTGCAAATTATGGTGGAAAATAAGTATTTGGTCACCTACAAACAAGCAAGATTTCTGGCTCTCACAGACCTGTAACTTCTTATTTAAGAGGCTCCTCTGTCCTCCACTTGTTACCTGTATTAATGGCACCTGTTTGAACAGAAACAAAATTGTAGACCTGCACCAGGCTGGGAAGACTGAATCTGCAATAGGTAAGCAGTTTGGTTTGAAGAAATCAACTGTTGGAGCAATTATTAGGAAATGGAAGACATACAAGACCACTGACAGTCTCCCTCGGTCTGGGGCTCCACGCAAGATCTCACCCCGTGGGGTCAAAATGATCACAAGAACGGTGAGCAAAAATCCCAAAACCACACCGGGGGACCTAGTGAATGACCTGCAGAAAGCTGGGACCAAAGTAACAAAGCCTACAATCAGTAACACACTACGCCGCCAGGGACTCAAATCCTGCAGTGCCAGACGTGTCCCCCTGCTTAAGCCAGTACATGTCCAGGCCCGTCTGAAGTTTGCTAGAGAGCATTTGGATGATCCAGAAGAAGATTGGGAGAATGTCATATGGTCAGATGAAACCAAAATATAACTTTTTGGTAAAAACTCAACTCGTCGTGTTTGGAAGACAAAGAATGCTGAGTTGCATCCAAAGAACACCATACCTACTGTGAAGCATGGGGGTGGAAACATCATGCTTTGGGGCTGTTTTTCTGCAAAGGCACCAGGACGACTGATCCGTGTAAAGGAAAGATTGAATGGGGCCATGTATCGTGTGATTTTGAGTGAAAACCTCCTTCCATCAGCAAGGGCATTGAAGATGAAACGTGGCTGGGTCTTTCAGCATGACAATGATCCCAAACACACCGCCCGGGCAACGAAGGAGTGGCTTCGTAAAAAGCATTTCAAGGTCCTGGAGTGGCCTAGCCAGTCTCAAGATCTCAACCCCATAGAAAATCTTTGGAGGGAGTTGAAAGTCTGTGTTGCCCAGCAACAGCCCCAAAACATCACTGCTCTAGAGGAGATCTGCATGGAGGAATGGGCCAAAGTACCAGCAACAGTGTGTGAAAACCTTGTGAAGACTTACAGAAAACATTTGTCCTCTGTCATTGCCAACAAAGGGTATATAACAAAGTATTGAGATAAACTTTTGTTATTGACCAAATACTTATTTTCCACCATAATTTGCAAATAAATTCATTAAAAATCCTACAATGTGATTTTCTGGATTTGTTTTTCTAATTTTGTCTGTCATAGTTGAAGTGTACCTATGATGAAAATTACAGGCCTCTCTCATCTTTTTAAGTGGGGGAACTTGCACAATTGGTGGCTGACTAAATACTTTTTTGCCCCACTGTAGGCCAATAATGCTACTTCAATGGTGTAGTTCACCTCTGAAACATAGCATCCTACAGACTGTCAACTCTCTTTTCAGGACACGTCGGGCCAATCAGGACCAGTCATGACCGGGTTTCAAGTCATCCAGCTCAGCCATTGGCCCGAGGGCGAACCGCTCCCCTTACTGAGGACGACGGTGGCCCCCTGGAGTTCAAGCCCATGTTTTAGAACCTAGACCCTCATCATCCTCTATGAAGAGGAGTCTGTCTGCCTTTGTCCCCTCTGCTTCACTCCCAGGAGGGATTAAGTCTTTTGCTCAAAGGGTTGGCACCCCGTACAGACTGCCAAGCCATAAATATATTCCCCATCTCTGTTCCATAGCTTTCGAATGGGCATTTGAATGGAATCAACCCACCATTTCACTAATCTGTACACTATGCAATATATCAATTAACACAGCTAATGGGAATAATGAGACCTATCAACGTGTTTTATCAAACCAAAGGCCTAGCTTGTATCTGTCAGAACCGATCCAAAATCAGGCCACTACCCGACTACTACAGTAACCGCATTCCCTTTCCTTTCCATTCCAAGACACATCTTCAACTTTTTTTCAGCAGAACCTTTCAAACAGATCCCTAAGCTGTACTGGGCTGCCTAATTTGCTTTGTTCCTAGTTACCTGCCCTGGCCATCAGAAGAGAAGCAGGGCGCCACCAGGGGCCAGTAGGACCATCTTTACTCCCATGCACCCCTCTCGCCACAGAGCCTTTAAAGTCCTGCACTGTGCTGTGCCGGCCTTGATGTTCTCCTTGTACCCACATGCAAAGCTATCATTATCCATGCCTCTTGACAATCCGCCCAGCCATCTTTGTTACGTCTGCAGCTCTTTGCCCAAGGGCCACGGCAAGACTGCATGGTTGATCTTGTCTCTTTTACATATCGCACGGCTCTCTCTTTCTTTCATTCTTTTTTTCTTCTTCTTCTTTTTTTTGTTATTTGCGAGAGTGTGTTGTGTATGTTTGAAACTCAGATTCAAAAAACTCAAACTTGGAAAAGCTCTTACCTCTCTCTGCGTGACACCTCTGCCTCCTTGATCTATTAATTAGGCCTTCTGATAACAACTGCGGCTGTGCTCTGCGCGAGCAGGTAGACTGAGAACATGAGATGATGATATTGTCATGCGTTACTATCGCCCTTGACTCTAGCCTGTTGTACAACTGTCGGCACAAGCAATGACAGTCAAGCTTGTGATGAACTAATTATTGCCTCTTACCAGCCACCCACTGCAAAATATAGCCACGCATCTGTAAAAGTGATAACATATTCAGTACAGGAAACATACAGTCTAAAACCATATGTCCTCTACACTGTTGTCCTCTACACTGTTGTCCTCTAGGCTATTAGCCCTGTTGGGTCACTAACCCAAAGAGCACAGTGAAACATAAATGAGAAGGATTGCTTAGCAAAGCAGAACAATACCCCCAGTCATTAACTGCTCCTGGTCCTTATTCAAGCTACAAAACGCTCTCAAGTAAAGAGAGAGTGGCCATATTCCATTATTTTTATTAGTCATTCTAATGGTCTTGCATTAGTGATGTTGTCCAATCTGTGCTAGAGATAGAGAGCACGGTATTCTGCTGGAAGTGTTACAAGTGCTGATCTTGGATCAGGTTCACCCTATTCATGTAATCGTATTAATGAATCATTATTAATTATTATTATCAAACTGATCCTAGATCAGCTCTCATGCTCGGAGGTGCTTTATATATACAGGCCCAGATTCCTACATATATCTCCCATATGCAGTGGTCTCCATGTGTAGCCATCCACCTTTGTCCGATCTACAGTACTAATGGGAGACAACATCATTCTACAGTAGGTGTTCAAATTCCTACATACGTCCCATTAAATATGCAACACTCCCCACGTGTAGCTAGATAGATCCGACCACATTTGTAGAAAAGAAGCAAATCCCAGAGGAGAGAGTTTTTACACTGACAGGACACTGCTTGGGAAGTCAACTACTCTCTTCTTGTTCACCAGAGGAGGTAGCCTACAGCTGTTACAGCCAGGCCACTGATCTACAACAAGACAGGACCATGCAGGAGCTCGGTGTAGCCTACCACTGTACGCTGGCTGAGTGACACTGTCAAAGAAACTCAGCATACTGTCCATGTGAAACAAAAGTGTTGTAAAAGTGTGTACATGTGAAACAAAAGTACACTCAAAGTCAACGTCCACTCTCGTTCACAACTGTCGTATCGTATTTCCAGTCATTCGCCAATTGCATTTCTCTTCAAACGATTAAAATCGGACATTTCATTTGTTTTTACACGCTGTGTTGACTCATATCTCTGTGGTACCTGGTTGTAACGATCGCCACACTGAGGTCGCATCCCAAATGACAGCTTCTTTGTTATGTATTGGGCTACTTTTGACCAGAGCACTATGGACCCGGGTCAAAAAGTAGTGCGGTATAGAGGGAATAGGGTGCGATTTGAGCCAAAAATCCTGAAACATGTGGCCCCTTAAATGTTCTGGGGACCCGCCGGCCCACACATGAATATATACCATAAAACAGCCTTAACGTAAACCTGAGGTCATTATCGGCAATGTGTTTCAAATTTGTCTTCGTCCCAAATAGCACCCTATTACCTCTGTAGTGGCCTACTTTTTTGACCAGGACCTATAGGGCTCTGGTCAAAAGCAGTGCAGGCTACTATCTAGGGAATAGGCTGCTGCCATTTGGAACGCAGGTGTTATATTTATTTTAATGATTTCGGGGGCAAATCGGTCAAGTGAACCATTAATAGAGCGGATTCACGAAACTACGGGGCTGGAAAAAACGGGCACTTGTTGTTTTAACCCGGCAGATGTTCTCATTGTGTGATATATACGAACGACAGAAACTGAGGAAAAAATAAGAATTCAAACAGGAAATCTGGGATTGAAACATCCCTTTATGGACATTTAAATTTTTTAAAAAGTCGAGGTGACAACTAAATTGTTTGAATCCCAGATTGCCCCCTTTAAGTCACGAGGTAATGAAAATGAGAACTGAGCATATACACTACATGACCAAAAGTATGTGGACACCTGCTCCTCAAACATCTCATTCCCAAAACATGGACATTCATATGGAGCTGGTCCCCCCTTTGCTGCTATAACAGCCTCCACTCCTCTGGGAAGGCTTTCCACTAGATGTTGCAACATTGCTGCGGGTACTTGTGCTTCCATTCAGCCACAACGGTATTAGTGAGGTCGGGCAATGATGTTGGGCGACTAGGCCTGGCTCGCAGTCAGTGTTCCAATTCATCTCAAAGGTGTATGATCGGGTTGAGGTCAGGGCTCTGTGCAGGCCAGTCATGTTCTTCCACACTGATCTCGACAAACCATTTCTGTATGGACCTCACTTTGTGCATGGAGGCCTTGTCATGCTGAAACAGGAAAGGGCCTTCTCAAAACTGTTGCCACAAAGTTAAAAGCACATAATTGTCTAGAATGTCATTGTATGCTGTAGCGTTAAGATTTCCCTTCACTGGAACTAAGAGGCCTAGCCTGAATCATGAAAAACAGCCCCAAACCATTATTCCTCCTTCCCCAAACTTTACAGTTAGCACTATGCATTGAGGCGGGTAGCGTTATCCTGGCATCAACTCAGATTTGTCTGTCGGACTACCAGATGGTGAAGATTCATCACTCCAGAGAACGTGCTTCCACTGCAGTTCCAGATTCCGATGGCATCGAGCATTACACCACTCCACACTCCAGCCTAGACTTGGCATTGAGCATGGTGTTCTTAGGCTTGTGCGTGGCTGCTCGGCTATGTGTGTGGCCTACCACTTCATGGCTGAGCCGTTGTTGCTCCAAGACGTTTCCACTTCACAATGATAGCACAGTAGACCGGGGGAACGCTAGCAGGGCAGAGATCTGACAAACTGACTTGCTGGAAAGGTGGCATCCTATGACGGTGCCACGTTGAATGTCACTGAGCTCTTCAGTAAGACCATTCTACTGACAATGTTTGTCTATGGAGATTGCATGGCTGTGTGCTCAATTTTATACACCTGTCAGCAACGGGTGTGGCTGAAATAGCCGAATCCAGTCATTTAAAGGGGTGTCCGCATACTTTTGTGTATTTAGTGTACCATCTTCACTTTCCTCACAACATTGACACTATCTGTGCTGGCCTACTATTGAGTACTAGCCCTTCAAACCGAATGCAGTACAGTACACGTTTCATTCCCATTTCTAAATCTTACATTTTTTCACCCTAAAAAAATGTATAAATAATGAAGTGTCTTCTCAAATTTAATTTGGAGCTAAATTAGGTCAGGGGAAGTTTGCTGAGTGAAAGGTAGAGAGTCACATCCACAGGCCACGCTACGGACTCTCTCTCTCTCAGTGGGGCATCCCACTTTCATGTGGTGAAAACTTGAGCGGAGAACAGAGGGATCCCGGGGCCGGGGCGAGCCAGCAGGATCGACGCTGCAACGAGGGGGGGGACCAGCGCGGGGAGAGCGGGCCAGGGCTGTGGACAGAGATAATAAAGTAGAAGCTAGCTCTTCAGAAAGCCACTGAATAAAGTCCCTGGGAAGATATTATTAGGCCTACTGTAACTATGGCCTCCAGCCCCTCCTCGTCCCTCAGCAACAACAACAACAACAAAAAAGCTGTCTGTTTGTTTGTACTGTAACCTCAGAGAAATAATCATTCTGTTTAATTACCATTTGGAAAACCACTGTGTTTACGGCTTAGGATGCGGACTGGCTGTGGACCGACTGTGGTCTCTGGTTGGGGACGTTTTTTGACGGACGGTGGGAAGCTCTTCTGACAAGAGCTGTGAAAGGACACAGGCAGAAAAGGACACACAACTCACACAAGCAATGTTATCACCTTTAACATACATCGCATTGGGATTAATGACTTTGATCAGTCTGGACATAACTTCTCTCACTTTGTGTGCTTCTCAACTTTCATGTACCGCACAGTGGTAGTGTGGCAATTAGATCTGTGTGTAAACAGTATTTCAAAGAGAAACATATTGTTTGAAATAACCCTTGAATGATACAGTACAGAAATGTACTATATACTGTAGCTTAAGTCTGATTTGTAGTTCTCTAGTAGGTTGCAACTCCCAAGAGGCTCATTTCACTGACACAACTCTATAAGCTACAGTACTGTATGTCATCAAGTCTTTTCGTGATGTTTAATATTTACTTTATACTTAATGTAACAAAAAAGCCATTTTGTCAGTTTAAACAAAATCTAAATTAGCTGCGTTTACACAGGCAGCCCAATTAAAAAAAAAAAGTTTACTAATCGTTCTTTTGACCAATTAGATCCGTTCTGAAAAAGATCTGTTTTGAAAAGATCTGATGTGATTGGTCAAAATAGCAATTAGTGGAAAAAAGACCAGAATTGGTCTTCTGGTGTAAACATAGCCATTGTGGTTTTGTCCCAAAATGACACACTGTTCTCTAAATAGTGCACTACTTTTGACTTTTGACCACCAATAGGGCGCAATTTGGGATGCAGACCCTCAAACTGAACAATGAGGAACACACCTCTCACATGAGGGGGAAACAGAAATCTCCTTTGATGTTCTGCCAACGTAAAAAGACGGATGTACTTTGTCAATGGTTGGAAACCTCTCCCTGTGCCAGCCGAGCTCCATACAGTCTGTTTACCCATTGTTCTAAAATAGACGGAAACTAGAAAGGTAAGCAACTCTGACATTCAAAGGACACAGATAGAGGGGAAATAATCACACAATAAAATTCTAATTTGCACTACAGAGTTCAACTCTCAAGTAAACTTTGGCCATGTACACTCAGATGTGAAAAGTTAATAAGCGCTAACCTCTTGCAAAAAAGAGACGATTTATATACAGTTGAAGTCGGAAGTTTACATACACCTTAAGCAAATACATTTAAACTCAGTTTTTCACAATTCCTGACATTTAATCAGAGTAAAAATTCCCTGTCTTAGGTCAGTTAGGATCACCACATTATTTTAAGAATGTGAAATGTCAGAATAATAGTAGAGAGAATGATTCATTTCAGCTTTTATTTCTTTCATCCCTTTCCCAGTGGGTCAGAAGTTTACATACAATCAATTAGTATTTGGTAGCATTACCATTAAATTGTTTAACTTGGGTCAAATGTTTCGGGTAGCCTTCCACAAGCTTCCCAAAATAAGTTGGGTGAATTTTGGCCCATTCCTCCTGACGGAGCTGGTGTAACTGAGTCAGGATTGTAGGCCTCCTTGCTCGCACACGTTTTTTCTGGGGGAGGGGGAAAGTATGCTTGGGGGCATTGTCCATTTGGAAGACCCATTTGCAACCAAGCTTTAACTTCCTGACTGATGTTTTGAGATGTTGCTTCAATATATCCACATAATTTTCCTTCCTCATGATGCCATCTATTTTGTGAAGTGCACCAGTCCCTCCTGCTGCAAAGCACCCCCACAACATGATCCTGCCACCCCTGTGCTTCATAGTTGGGATGGTGCTCTTCGGCTTGCAAGCCTCCCCCTTTTTCCTCCAATCATGACGATGGTCATTATGGTCAAACTGTTCTATTTTTTTTTCATCAGACCAGAGGACATTTCTCAAAAAAGTACAATCTTTGTCCCCATGTGCAGTTGCAAACCGTAGTCTGGTTTTTTTATGGTGGTTTTGGAGCAGTGACTTCTTCCTTGCTGAGCAGCTTTTCAGGTTATGTCGATATAGGACTCGTTATACTGTGGATATAGATACTTTTGTACCCTTTTCCTTCAGCATCTTCACAAGGTCCTTTGCTGTTGTTCTGGGATTGATTTGCACTTTTCTCACCAAAGTACATTAATCTCTAGGGGACAGAACGAGTCTCCTTCCTGAGCGGTATGACGGCTGCGTTGTCCAATGGTGTTGTACTTGCGTACTATTGTTTGTACAGATGAACGTGGTACCTTCAGGTGTTTGGAAATTGCTCCCATGGATGAACCAGACTTGTGGAGATCCGCAATTTTTTTTCTGAGGTCTTAGCTGATTTCTTTTGATTTTCCCAAGTAAGGAGACACTGAGTTTGAAGGTCGGCCTTGACACACATCCACAGGTACACCTCCAATTGACTCAAATGATGTCAATTAGCCTATCAGAAGCTTCTAAAGCCATGACATCATTTTCTGGTATTTTCCAGGCTGTTTAAAAGCACAGTCAGCGTATTATATGTAAACTTCTGACCCACTGGAATTGTGATACAGTGAATTATAAGTGAAATAATCTGTCTGTAAACAATTGTTGGAAAAATAACTTTTGTCATGCACAAAGTAGATGTCCTAACCGACTTACCAAAAAGATAGTTTGTTAACAAGAAATGTGTGGAGTGGTTGAAAAATGAATTTGAATGATTCCAACCGAAGTGTATGTAAACTTCCGACTTCATTTGTATGAATGAATCAATTAAATCAACTTTCTTTAAAAAATAATGAAATGTAAATGTTCTAATAAATGAATGTGAGAATTCATGAAGATAAGGTCTACAATATGCCACAGGGTCAGCCACAGGGTCAACCACAGGGTTACCCACAGGGTCAGCCACAGGGTCAGCCACAGGGTCAACCACAGGGTCAGCCACAGGGTCAGCCACAGGGTTACCCACAGGGTCAGCCACAGGGTCAACCACAGGGTCAGCCACAGGGTTACCCACAGGGTCGGCCACAGGGTCAGCCACAGGGTTACCCACAGGGTCAGCCACAGGGTCAGCCACAGGGTCAACCACAGGGTTACCCACAGGGTCAGCCACAGGGTCAGCCACAGGGTTACCCACAGGGTCAGCCACAGGGTCAGCCACAGGGTCAACCACAGGGTTACCCACAGGGTCAGCCACAGGGTCAGCTGCAGTGCATGGCCACTGGATGGAGAGCAGATAGTGGTTATTTCCCAATTATCTCTCCTGCCTCGTGAAGTATGCACTTGTCAACTTCGCTTCACTGATTTGAGAGGAAATGACTGGTATAAGATATATGGTGGAAAATTCCACTCGTCCATGCCTCCACTAATCCAATGCGTTTAGATTTGTGGGAAGTAGTGAACGGGTGCACACTTCTGGAGAAAGGAGATATTATTGGGACACACCGAGGGATTAAGTGCCTAACATGGACGCTGGTTCCCCGGTTCTTGTCCCCAACCTCCAACAGAACAAGATGGACCATAATCCCGATCCCTGTGGTGAAAGCCTGCAGGAGCCTCGTGTGCTCCCAAATAAAATAATGATGTTAAGATTATTATATGATCTTAGCTAGCTACTTTATTCAGGGATTTACCTCCTTTCCGCCATTTAAAATGGAGTATTCTCTTTTTTTTCTCACAACTCCTGAACTCGCTATGCTTGAATCTCAGGTTGAATACACTCCTTTCAATTGCTTTACACCCGGGAATAAAACATATAATTATGTTCTACAGGACTACTCTTATCTTAGCCCTCCTTCAATTTCCCCACATGGCTTTTCAAAAGTACTTTTAAGCTGTGTCAGGTCACCGCTACTGCGTGTAATGTATCGTATACTGTACAGCTCCGGAATAATTCAAAACATATTTAGGGCTTTTAATTTTCTAAGGAATGCAACAAAAGAGCCCCATTTTCTATGCACCCCCCCCCCCCCCCCACACACACACACACAAAAGATGGAATATAACTTACAGACAAATAGGCATATGTGGATTTATTTACCTGCATATAGCACTGGTTCATTCTACCATAGCTACAATATTACCCTTCTGTATGTCACAATAGTCATTTTGGTCAAAGCCTTGAAATCAGGCCATGCTGGGAAAAGTATCCTAACACCCGCAACAACAACAAAAAACTGCTTGATTTTCCCCTCTCCTCCTTGTTCTTCTTGCACCTTGATTTATCTTCATCAGCCTGTGTGGCGTCTTAGTTTAATCAGATCTCATTGTTTAGAAGTGTTGTATTCCTCATTAGGAGCTATTGTTTAACAGGCACATTTAATTACGACTCTAACAGACTATCATCAGAGCGTTTTGCTAAGGGAAGAAAGTGCATCAGACAGTGGCTGGCTGCTAATAGGTGTGTGTGCGTGTGTGTGTGTGCTCGCGTGCGTGCGCGTACGTAGATCACAGAACACAAGCCCCCTGAACGAGAAACCTGACACCTCATAAGGTCTCATGAGACTCCCTCCCCCAGGTTTCCTGAATGTGACAAATACACACACACACAATAGGAATCCAAGATTTGAGTCCATCTCAGTATTATATAATCCATTTGAAGTCAACACACAAAAAGTGCGGATGCAAGGTATGAGGAGACAGAAAGTTTCAACTTAAAGGGGTGCAGGCAACGGCAAGGATGAGTGTTTTTCCTGTCAAACTTATATCAACGCTGTTGTTGTGTGTTCCCTGTGCTGAGAAGGAGAAGAAGATATTGTTTGTGGGGGCTCGGGGGGCGGGGGGGGGGGTTACGATGCTGTCACCGTGTAGCGTGTGGAGTAGGTGTGAATTATGCAAATTCTCATGACACATACTTGGACAGGATTCGCTAAAGGAGTCCTCACCCAATGGGTGAAGTGAATACAGCGGCCCCGACACACACAAAACGGAGGCCTTCTACCTTGAGGCAGGAGCTTATCTTATTTGCTGCTCCTTTTTAAAGTGAGAGGATTAACATAAGCACCTCTGCCATTGTGCTCGCTCTCAAAATAATTTTATCTGCTAACGCTCTCAGCGACAATCTCCGTTTATCAGGTAACTGAATATCCTTCCTCTCTCTGCTCCGCCAGCCAGCAGATGAAATGTGCCTTGGCTTTGAGGAGGATCTCTCTATCTCTCTCTCTCTCTATATATATATATATTTAGCAGTGAGACACTTCGTTTTCAATATGGAGAGAGAGAAAGGAAAAGAGAGAAAAGGCGGATAGTGACAAAGAGTGGCCGGGGGCCTCTCCTAAAAACAACAACCCACACTTCTCTGGGTAGAGGTAAAGAGGAGGAGGAAGAAGGAGGTGATGGATTGTAAGTTAGGAGGCTTCTCCAATGAACTCACTGTACTGTACGTACAGTACTGTGCGTGCAAGACGGTACTGAAGTGTACCAGAGACAGTACATGGCTATCTTTCAGTTTGATAACCATCCTGTGTCTTTCACCCTTTCTCTCTCTCTTCATAACCAACCCATGACATGATCCCAACATGTAAATCTAAAGTCCCTTTGGTACGATTCCCATAACTGCATTTTTCTCTCCCTCTTTCCCTACCGCATAAAGAACTTTTGAGCTCTCCCTCTTGGTTTCCTCCCTATGCCCTGTGGAAATTGCCCATTAAAAGGCCTTTTTGGCAGCTCCGGCTGACAGGAAACAGAACAGGAAATGATATAATGGTTCTAGAATTGAGCGCTTCTCCCATGCCCAGCTGCTCTGACTGTGACCTCTGAGTTGACTGGGAGCTGTGAGGTGGCATGTTTGGCATCAGTGCTCTCTCCGAATATCTTCTATTTTTTTCTCTCTGTCCGCGTCCCAAATGAAACCCTATTTCCTATCTAGTGCACGTTGGGCCCTGGTCAAAAGAAGGGCTCTGGTCAAAAGAAGGGAACCAAAATCTGGGGAATTTTTAACAGTGGGGAGCGAGAGTTCCTATGTCGTGCTACAACATGAGGTGAAAAGGGAGGCTTTTTCTTTTCCAGTCAGGAGTAAAAATAGACCTCCAGGCAACCACTTCAGTTTTTTCAATGACAGTGAAGAGGATGGAGAGAGATGGAGAGTGTGAGTTTCAGAATACCGATTTGTCCTCTATACTGTATCTCCTATTTCTTTAACAACCATATAGTATCTGCAGTTCTTTATTTTCAAAGGTTGTTTTCTTTTCAAAGGAAACTTCAAAGTAAAAAATAAAGGTTGAATAAATAAAATATGTTCATATGCTTGGAATGTGAACAATACAAAATGAATGTTAGACAAAAGACATCAAACAATATTGTCTTGCCTTGTGACCTACTTGCCTCATGGTTAATGCAAGCCACCCATGGCCCTTTCCTCTGTTGTGTTATATCTGAGGCATGTCGTCCTTCGGTAACGGCTGCCCGTCTCTCTATACCGCGTACACCGTCTCACTACGATCGCTGTGCATTAATGTCACTCACTTTCTGTCTGTGTCTCTCTCACACACGCGCACGCAGACACGCACACACACACACACACACACACACACAGACTCAGGCATGCACAGGCACTGTAAGCAGTAGTAACAGTGTTTTGGATTGTTGTCGTGGTCCAAGGGTTGAAAACTGCCACTGATGAGTCCAGACGATCGACGACCCTGCTACTGTATAACGTATAAAGAACTGAAGCTCATCTCTTTCATAGTTATGGAGTGACTGGTTTGAGATGGACTGATTGTAGAGTTTAATTATAGGGGACACAATGGCCACACAATTCGGTGCTTCTCTTTTTCTCTCGTCCCTTCCTTCTCTGAGGCGTTGACATGCCACACACTCTGGTGCCCCAGTGCCGCGCGCCCGTCGATGTTCTACACTCCAAACGAGCTGTGCTTGCAGAAGAATTTAATTTGATCTGCCGCTGTAATTGTGCCTCCCCAAAAAAAAAAAACAGAGGACAGTGCAACTTTAAATGTAATATGCACAAAAAGTAAATTAACTGTGGAGAGAGCAAGAGGGGAGAGCGAGAGGGAGAGAGAGAGAGAGAGAGAGCCCTTGTGATATGTTGACACTTTGCTCTTGTGCTCTTGCACACACACGGAAATCATCTGGCGATGATAAAACACCACAAAGCAAAGCGTTAGGAATTTTATTAATGACTGCAAGACAGTATGCAAAACATCAAAGGTCCACGGAAAAGATTAATGACCTAGTGTGAGACTGTTTAATTACCTCTGGCTAATTAGATTCTTGACCAAATTTTTTAATATCTGCATTCCCCTCCAAAAGCCTAATTGAGATTCCACCGTATTTATCAATCTTTCAAGAAAACCTTTAGTGATGCTTCTTTTCTTTTTGCATTTACCCATTTATGGACAATTTTTCAATAAATTATAGACAGGGCTATACCCAAAAATTTAGAGATGGAATAATGTATTTAATAGGGGATTTCCCTGTGTTTATGTATACTTAGTGAGGGTTATCAATGTGATCTATTTGTTCTAATGAAGTGTTGATGCTAACGAACAGACTTAGCAGGGTGCTGTAAACTCCCCCTGTCATTCAGCAATTCTAATATCTGGACCTGCTGGCTGGGAAAGAAAGGAGCCTCAAAAATGACACTATCTAGTTCTACCCTGGGTGGCAGGATAGCCTAGTGGTTAGAGTGTTGGACTAGCAGCCGAAAGGTTGCAAGTTCAAATCCCCGAGCTGACAAACACTGATACTGATCTGTTGTTCTGCCCCTGAACAGGCAGTTAACCCACTGTTCCTAGGCCTTCATTGAAAATAAGAATTTATTCTTAACTGATTTGCCTAGTTAGATAATAAAAATGATGCTTTCCTCTCCTTGGTCTGTGGATTTTCTGGGTTGGTTACTAGGGTACACACACACAATCTATTCCTAGACCCGTTGTTGTTATACACTAATTATTATACCAAGATTATCGAAGTCAAGGAACACAAAACTATAAAATGTTGAACTTTGCTAGTTAGTAGTATGGGTTGCTTATGGCAGTTTAACCAGGTTGTCCCCTCCTGTTGAAAGTACACTATGGAGAAATTCAGTGTGCAACAACATGATACGCTGATGGTGGATGTGCTCACACGACACAGCACCATCTGGTGTTCCTCTATTGCATTTCCACTGCAGACTTACACACACACACACACACACACACACACACACACACACACACACACACACACACACACACACACACACACACACACACACACACACACACACACTTTGTGAATAGTAAATTACCGCACTGTGCTGCTGGACCATAAGGTTATTTATACCACACAGTGTCAAAGAATTCTTCTGAAACAATTGTAGCCACGACTACAGCTTTCTAATTAGCCAACATTCCAGGACAAACACTGATACTAAACACATAGGGTTCATCCCAAATGGCACCCTATTCCTTTTGTAGTGCACTACTTTTGACCAGGGCCAATAGGGGTCTGGTCAAAAGAAGTGCATAACAGAGGGAATATGCTGCTATTTGGGACGCATGACATGCCCTCTGATCCCTCTCCTTCACATCCCAGGCTTCTTCACCCACCAAGAACTAGATGGGAGCAGAACCCTGGTCCTCACTGGTATTTCAGTAAAGGCCATTAGGAAACTAACGCTGTGGCGTCCCATAAGGCTCAATCTGAATCTGAAAGTAAGCACAGGCGGGAGTTTGATGTATTAGCTCGCTGAGCTGGAGTGTGTATGACATCGCTTTCATCAATAAGTGATAGTTTCGCTGACATCTCATCGTGTCTGAGGTACAATTCTAACCAATTACAACAATGAACACTGTCAAAATAAACCCATTAGCTAACCAAGAGGGCGTACTGATACAGTTAAGTACAGGCTTCTGCTTTCCAAAATGTCCTCAAACCGCAAAAAAACGCAGCATATATACAGTACACTAAGGCAACTGCCACACAAATAGCAGGACATCTGCTCTTGTATTTATGTTAGCCTCGGGTTCCTCGTACCATCCAGCTACAGTAGCCACACTGGCTTCACGTGTGTCTAATTTCGTTAAGATTGCGTCAGTAGATACGGATCAACCAATAACTTTGTTCAAGGGTCACTGTTTAACCTCTTACGTCGACCCGGCACGCATGCGTCCCATCTAGACATCTGGAAATGCAAATGCGCTACGCTAAATGCTAATAGCACTCGTTAAAACTCAAACGTTCATTAAAACACACATGCAGGGTACTGAATTAAAGCTACACTCGTTGTGAATACAGCCAACAAGTCAGATTTTTAAAATGCTTTTCGGCGAAAGCATGAGAAGCTATTATCTGATAGCGTGCAACACCCCGAAATACCCGAAGGGGACGTAAACAAAATAATTAGCATAGCCGGCGCTACACAAAACGCAGAAATAAAATATAAAACATTCATTACCTTTGACGATCTTCTTTGTTGGCACTCCTAGATGTCCCATAAACATCACTATTGGGTCTTTTTTTTCGATTAAATCGGTCTATATATACCCTAAATATCGATCTATGAAGACTGTGTGATCAAGGAAAAAACAGCGTTTTAAAACGCAACGTCATTTTTTTAAATTAAAAAAGTCGACGATAAACTTTCACAAAACACTTCGAAATACTTTTGTAATGCAACTTTAGTTATTAGTAAACGTTAATAATCTATCAAATTGATCACGGGGCGATGTGTATTCAATAGCTCCACGTCTTGAAATCATGTTCAGAAATTTCTCATCCAAAACATCCTGTCGGAGACCGGAAGAAATGGACTCTCTCTCGCTCGTTTGACCAAGAAACAAAGGCCAGGCAAATGACAAGACTGGCGACATCGTGTGGAAGCTGTAGGACTTGCAATCTCAGCCCCATGTAATTTGGTTTCCCATCAACAATACATGCAAGTGGCGCATTGATACTTTTTCCAGTTTTCAGTGATCCGTTTTTCTTGCGCTTTTCGATGAAACGCAGGCTCTGTTATAGTCACAGCCGTGATTTAACCAGTTTTAGAAACGTCAGAGTGTTTTCTATCCACACATATTAATCATATGCATATACTATATTCGTGGCATGAGTAGCAGGACGCTGAAATGTTGCGCGATTTTTAACAGAATGTTCGAAAAAGTAGGGGGTCGACTTAAGAGGGTCATACTGTCTTCAAAATAAGATACCAATGCAATATTGAGACGTGATCATCACTTGACCATATTACAGAATCATGATTATTGTGATTTTACCTGTTCAAAAATAAGCCTCTTTACCCCACAACATTTAATACCGTCCATCTGTAAGGCCTATCACATTTCAGGTAAGACCCAGATGTAGGCAGTGTCGAAGTAACAAATGACAGGCTAAGGGCAGGCAGAGGTCAGTAATCCAGAGAGGTTGCAAAAGTTCCAGAACAGCAGGCAGTCTCAGGGTCAGAGCAGGCAGTGGTCAATACTCCTATGTGGTGTGCAAGGTACAGAGCGGCAGGCAGGCTCAGGTCAGGGCAGGCAGAATGGTCGAAACCGGGAAAAACTAGAAACAGGAACTAGAACAGACAGGAGCAAGGGGAAAACCACTGGTAGGTTTAACGAAACAAAATGAACTAGCAACAGACAAACAGAGAACACAGGTATAAATACACTGGGGATAATGGGGAAGATGAGCGACACCTGGGGGGGTGAAGACAAGCACAAAGACAGGTGAAACAGATCAGGATGTGACAGGGCTTCTAGTGGGGAAACAGTTTGCTTGGAGTTACATAAAGAACAGTATGTGAAAATACAATTAGTCAATCTCCTGGGAATGCTCCATGTCACATAACATTTAGCCAACCTTTGTCTGGGTTCACTTGTGCTCCTATCTCCATCAATCCATGCATCCTGCAGTTCATAGAATACTTCTTGACAGTAACAATCCTACAAGACACTCTGGCAAATCAAAACTGGTTCAACTCAAGAACAAAGACTTTTCTGTTAGCAAATGCATCTGGCATTCATTCTGTACAGAAGACGAATCAATTCACACCTTCATTCCTTTGCACCTGAACCTAGAATGCATCCTCATTGGCTGGTTGTAATTCCCTCCATTTGTTGGGGAAAGGTCAGAAGGTCTGTATGAACTCATGTGGTGTAGAGGGGACCGTTACCTCTGGATGGCCCTGGGCCTGCTAACATCCTCCCTTTGGTGTTCGCTTCGAACTGGACTGGCAACCAAATTCAACGAACAAGGAGAAAGATGCTGCCGATAGCCACAGGTCTCATATAGTACACCGGCCTTGCAAACACCCGGGAAACACGTAAAAACACACACAGGTCTTTCACACAACCCACACATACAGGATGTATACAGGCTATACAGACACACACTCAGGCATCACACATGCCCAGGCGTCACACACACACAAGCGTCACACAAAGGACTCAATTGTTCCAGGTCGCTGATGGTGCGGCCCCGTTCTGTTCTGGGTTCATCTGTAATTACTGATCCCAATCTTAGCAGGCAGAAAGAGGGGCAATAATTGATGAATCTTCACTGTTCAAATGCATCTATCATTAGCAAGATGGAGACAAACATGCAAAAGTGTAGAAAACAAAATGTTGATGTGACTATGTACTTTCATCGACAATCTTTAGTAACATAAAAATCTACGAATACATAAGTCTACGACAGCAGATTGAATGGCCACACGCTAGGCCTTGGCCCACTCGACTAAATTAGACATACTGCTGTATTGGCACACAGTCGTTGACCTTAGACAAAAACCAAAGTTCGAACTGAAGTTGCTCTATAGTCACGGAGTAGTTCTACTGAGGTCAGACCTTTTGAATGGCAAAGAAAGAAAATAATGAGTCAAAGTGATATCAAAAGCAGTAATGTTTCCCCTCATATCGGATTTCCTGAGTTTGTAGTGTACACATCCTAATAAAATCAGCTGCCCTGCGAATCAGACCATTTAAAGTTGAAACTTGGGGAAGAATCGTCCAAAGCCGCTGGTGTTTCCCCCTATTTGCTTTGATCAAACAGAACTCAATGAATCTAACCAGATAAGGATGAAAGCTCTTTGCTCAAAACTCAGTGTTAATCAATGAATAACAGTCATTATCCCATTTCAGAGTACCGTTTATTGCATTTCTGTATGGGCCTAAATGTAATTTCTCTTATTTCTGTAATACAAATCATGGGAGGAAATAAGTCTACGATAGGATATGATGAGTCACTGCAGTAAAATGCTCCTGATTCTTATCGGAGGAAAATCAGATCTTGTACATCTTCATCCCCTCCAGATAATGTCTCTGAGCAGTGCCGGTAAATGTGGAAGTTGAAGTAAAAGGGTGATATGTGCTGCCGCTGGCTTGGTGGGAGTGGAGAAGACCGTCATCTTATCAAAGAAATGACATCATGCTGCTCCAGAACTCTGGCAGTCACATCAGCAGCACTTGGGGGGGAAAGCAGAAGAAAAAGAAGGGACAATAGGATCTAGCTTTCCCATTACCATTGTCTGAGACTGGTATGAGTCAAGGGCACAAGGGACCGAGTGTCTCCTAGCTTCGTCACTTACAGGGAATGAGTTTGAAACTTTGGCAGTTTTTCTGGCCTTTTTTAAAAAATTTCATTTTATGTCTAATTGTTCAAAACAAGCATGCGGTGATTACCGCGAAAGAGTGATATGCCTAGAGACAGTAATGCTGCAATGAGGACATATCCATGGACACATTATCGAGTGAACACAATGCCACAGTAATGCTGGACCCTTTGATATGTACTGTCTGAATTCGGTCATCGTGTACCCAATTATACACGTATTGCTATTGTCGTACCCTGTTTGACTTGCTTTACATTATCTCTCACTGACTGGGCCTATAGTGTAAGCTGTTTTCTTGGTATACATACCATGAGATGATGATGTGTGATTTGGGTGAGCTATGTTACATTAAGCTTGAGCTTCAATCAAGTCAAAGAAACATGCAATTACTGTATGCAAACTGCAAAAAGTACACAATATTATCCTCATTTCTGAGGTGAATATTCGACAATATGTTGACCCTCTAGACCTAAAATGTTATCTGCTCGGGGGTTTCTGTCTCCATGTCCTTTAAACTAATAGATGTATGTTAGGGTACGTTTTAGGCTAAACACATCACAATGTGCAAGACACACCGGCACTTCGTCTGATATAGAGACCAACCTAGCCATGGGAACCAAATATAAATCCCCCAAAATGACCTACCTGTCTATCAGATGACTGAATGTTCACCAAGGTGTGTGTTTTTGTTTCAGGTAAGTGTGTAAAGACGAGAACCTAATGACCAAAAAGGTAACAGAGTATCTCAGGAAATGGGAATGACATCTTTTAATGACAGAGCGGCGGATAAATTGTTTATGGTGCTTTTACGGAGGACCGTATTCCAACCACTCTCTCTGTGTGTTCAGTGAATTATTCAGAGAAAAAGCCGTTTGTTTCAGAAGGAAGGCAGCAGCGTCTGAAGCATATGGAGGGAAATCACATTGAAAGCAGTGAGCAGTAAATTAATAGTAACAGATGCCAGGATGTCTGGCCACTGCTTTCTTTTGTTGTTTTTTATTCCACTTCTTTCTCCAAGGAGTCTTGCATTCTTTAAGTTTTGAAATAATACTCTTACAATGTCTTTCTTTCAGTTTAGTTTCAGCTTTTACTCCTGCCTGAAAGGGCGAGATTAATTCAGGGTTCTCACGTGATTTGAAACCTTTTGGGAAATGATTCCATCTCAGGCCCTTAAAATTAGTTATCTTGATTTTAGGTAAAGTCAACATTTGCCTAGACTGAGCCTTTAAAGTTTGCCACAATTGTAGCTCTAATGTTGACGTCCTCTTCCGTTACTCCTAGCATAAGCCACCCTCATGCATAGGATTAGAGTGTAGTAGAATAGAGATTAGAGTGTAGTAGAATAGAAATATAATAGAAATTGAATAGAAAACCTCTTCCACATTACAACACCACAACTCTAGTTCCTAAATTGTAAAATGTTAGTCAATGTATGATGTATGACCTATGACCACACTGTTTGTGAGGAGTGTGTGGTTTGTATATTTTACCTGAGGGGGAAAAAATATATATAAAAAAAGAACTGACAGAAAAATTGTGCAGAAAGACATTGGCCTCCTTTAACTACAGCAATTACCGTCTAAGGAGTCAACCTTGCTGCAATGGCAGATATCATCCGTCTGAGAGACGCAAAACACACATAAAGGCAATCTCTGTGATCTCTACACCGATAACAATTATCCTTCAGGAAGCATAATGTCAACTACACACCGTAGTCAAGGGTATGGTGGAGCAATTAAATCAAACGCTTTCGTAAACCTTTTACGATAACAAAGAACGACGACAAGACGCGAGAGGAAAACGAACAACAAACGACTAGATACTTGTGAAGTGCATGCTTGACCTAGACAAAGGGGTGGGGGGGAATGGTATTAATATTCTGGTATTAATCTAGTCTAAATGCGCGTACGGAGAGATTTGCAGGGCTGTGGACGGGCTGGGAGGCTGAGGCAAGGCTGGGTGATGATTGAGTGTGTGGGGCTATTGTGATGGGGAGATACATGGCCCAATTACAGCTAAAGGATGCAGTTTACGCTCTGTCATCCGTGACAGTGTAAGGTGTCTTCCATTTCAACCCTAATGGAAAATAAGTCAGGTAATTGTCATTGTGCACTGGGTGTCATCATTTATTAAATGTGTAATTCATCTTCACAGCGAAGCGATGAAAACAGGTGCATTGATTTATTATAAGTAAACAGGTTTCATAGCACTGTTTGTGTTGGTCACGAAACACCTTATAACGTGTATATTAATGCAAATCATGCCAACACAACAAAAACACACACATAAACAACACATATGTACACACTAATGCATGCATACACACGCGCGCACACGCACGAATGTCCGCACACACACACACAAAACGCACATAATTGTACATAAACACTTACATCTTCTTTCGTAAATATCTTGTCCAGTGGGGAGCACAGTGGAGCATCACGGCGTGAACTCAGGGTGCATTTTGAACAAGTTTGAAGGCCTCAAACCCTTCGCGTGCTGTATATTTTAGGTGGGAGACAGAGGGTTGACAACAAACAAAAAAGAGATTCAGCGTTCAGTGTTTTCTTTCCCAGTTACAAAGAGGCGCATAAAAGTTACAAGGTTGTCCCCTGTGGGGTTACATTCCAAACAGCACCTGTCAAAGCAGATGGGGGCATTTAAATAACATTCTTCGGGAGGTATTTGTTACACTGTTACTCAGGAGTACCTGCTGTGCTCGCCGAGGCTTTCACTGCTGTTGTTCTTTTTTCCGTTGTGAATCTGTTCAGGAAAAACATCTCACTTTCATTAAACACTCCGGACTACAAATTACAATGAAGAACACGGCATGTGTTTATGTTGGTATCATTGCGAGCTTAAGTGCAAGTGCTTTGGGTGAGACAGAGGAGATATGGCTTTATTTAGGAAAGGAAAAACACTTTGCCACTGGAAGTGGATTTAGTGTCTACAGTGCCTTCAGAAAGTATTCACACCCCTTGACTTTTTCCAAGTTTGGTATTGTTACAGACTGAATTTTAAATGGATTAAATTTAGATTGTGTGTCTACACACAATAGCACATAATGTCAAAGTGGAATTATGTTTTAGACATTTTTGTATGAATTAAAACTGAAAATCAACCCCTTTTTTTAGGCAAGCCTAAATAAGTTCAGGAGTAAACGTTTGCTTGACAAGTCACATAATAAGTTGCATGGACTCACTCTGTGTGCAATAATAGTGTTCAACATGATTTTTGAATTACTACCTCGTCTTTGTACCCCACACATACAATTTGTAAGGTACCTCAGTCAAGCAGTGAATTTTAACCACAGATTCAACCACAAAGACAAGGAAGGTTTTCCAATGCCTCGCAAAGAAGGGCAGCTATTGGTAGATTGGTAAACAAAATAAAAATGAAAAGCAGAGTTTTAATATCCCTTTGAGCATGGCAAAGATATTAATTACACTTTGGATGGTGTATCAATACACCCAGTCACTACAAAGATGCAAGTGTCCTTCCTAACTCAGTTACCAGAGAGGCAGGAAACCGCTCAGAGATTTCACCATAAGGGCAATTGTGACTTTAAAACAGTTACAGAGTTTAATGGCTTTGATAGATGAATGAGAATGGATCAACAACATTGTAGTTATTCCACAAAACAAACATAATCGACAGAGTGAAAAGAAGGCAGCCTGTACAGAATAAAAATATTCAAAAACAAGGGAGTTGTTTTTAGGATAGAATGAAATGGAATAGAGCTAACCACAGGAAAAATCCTAGAGGAAAACTTGGTTCATTCTGCTTTCCAACAGACACTAGGAGGCACATTCACCTTTCAGCAGGGCAGTAACCTAAAACACAAGGCCAAATATCCATTGGAGTTGCTTACCAAGATGACATTGAATGTTCCTGAGTGGCCTAGTTACAGTTTTGACTTAAATTAGCTTGAAAAGCTATGGCACGACATGAAAATGGCCGTCTAACTATGATCAACAACCAACTTGACAGTGAATTTCTTTAAGAATACATTTGCAAATATTGTACAATTTAGGTGTGCAAAGCTCTTAGAGACTTACACAGAAAGACTCACAGCTGTAATCACTGCCAAAGGTTATTCTAACTCTCAGTGGTGTGAATACCTACAGTGTATGTAAAATAGATATTTTTGTATTTCATTGTCATTATATTTGCTTCAATTTCTTGGTCATTATTGGGGAGTGTCTGTAGATGGGTGAGGATAAAAATCTACAGTGTAAAATCACTTACTGCTTGAGGAATAAGTTAAAGACATTTTACAGAATTTGGCAACCTTTTATTGACTATATGGGGAATAGTTGATTGAATCTATATATAATGCTCACATAATGTTTCACACGTAATGTAGAATATGTAGCCTATGGCAGGTGATCCAATGTCTCATTATAATTTTTTTCTTATTGTATGTTTGTATATATAATTATAATATTTATTTTTTTGTTACGCTCGTCTGTTACTGTCACTTTGTCCTATTGTTGTCTAATGTCTTTTCACTTTTGTTTTGAATGTTCTTAATTGGAAATTGCAAAAATAAAATATTTAAAACAAAAATGAAAATCTACAGTGTATTCGGAAAGTATTCAGACCCCTTCACATTTTCAAAATTTTGTTAAGTTATAGCCTTATTCTAAAATGGATGATTTATTTGTTTTATTTCATCAAGCTACACATAATACCCCATAATGACAAAGCGAAAAAAAGAAAAAAATATTTGGGGAAATGTATTCATAATATAAACTGAAAAATCTAATTTCCATAAGTACTCAGACCCTTTACTCAGTACTTTGTTGATGCACCTTTTGCAGTGATTACAGCCTGGAGTCTTTTTCGGTATGATGCTAAAAGCTTGGCACACCTGCATTTAGGGAGTTTCTCCCATTCTTCTCTGAAGATTCTCTCAAGCTCTGTCAGGTTGTACAGTATGGGGAGTGTTGCTGCAGAGCTATTTTCAGGTTTCTCCAGAGATGTTCAATCGGGTTCAAGTCCCGGCTCTGACTGGGCCACTCAAGGACATTCAGAGACTTGTCCCAAAGCCACTCTATGTTGTCTTGGCTGTGTGCTTAGGGTTGTTGTCCTGTTGGAAGGTGAACATTTGTCCCATTCTGAGGTCCTGAGAGCTATGGAGAAGGTTTTCATCAAGGATCTCTCTGTACTTTGCTCCCTTCATCTTTCCCTTGATCCTGACTAGTCTCCCATTCCCTGATGCTGAAAAACATGATGCTGCCACCACCATGCTTCACCATAGGAATGGTATTGGCCAGGTTTAAAAAAATATATATATATTTAACCTTTATTTAACCAGGTAGGCTAGTTGAGAACAAGTTCTCATTTGCAACTGCGACCTGGCCAAGATAAAGCATAGCAGTGTGAGCAGACAACACAGAGTTACACATGGAGTAAACAATTAACAAGTCAATAACACAATAGGAAAAAAAAGTGGAGTCTATATACATTGTATGCAAAAGGCATGAGATAGGCAAATAATTACAATTTTGCAGATTAACACTGGAGTTATAAATGATCAGATGGTCATGTACAGGTAGAGATATTGGTGTGCAAAAGAGCAGAAAAGTAAATAAATAAAAACAGTATGGGGATGAGGTAGGTAAAAATGGGTGGGCTATTTGCCGATAAACTATGTACAGCTGCAGCGATCGGTTAGCTGCTCAGATAGCAGATGTTTGAAGTTGGTGAGGGAGATAAAAGTCTCCAACTTCAGCGATTTTTGCAATTCGTTCCAGTCACAGGCAGCAGAGAACTGGAACGAAAGGCGGCCAAATGAGGTGTTGGCTTTAGGAATGATCAGTGAGATACACCTGCTGGAGCGCGTGCTACGGATGGGTGTTGCCATCGTGACCAGTGAACTGAGATAAGGCGGAGCTTTACCTAGCATGGACTTGTAGATGACCTGGAGCCAGTGGGTCTGGCGACGAATATGTAGCGAGGGCCAGCCGACTAGAGCGTACAAGTCACAGTGGTGGGTGGTATAAGGTGCTTTAGTGACAAAACGGATGGCACAGTGATAAACTGCATCCAGTTTGCTGAGTAGAGTGTTGGAAGCAATTTTGTAGATGACATCGCCGAAGTCGAGGATCGGTAGGATAGTCAGTTTTACTAGGGTAAGTTTGGCGGCGTGAGGGAAGGAGGCTTTGTTGCGGAATAGAAATTCCAATTCTAGATTTGATTTTGGATTGGAGATGTTTGATATGAGTCTGGAAGGAGAGTTTACAGTCTAGCCAGACACCTAGGTACTTATAGATGTCCACATATTCAAGGTTGGAACCATCCAGGGTGGTGATGCTGGACAGGCGTGCGGGTGCAGGCAGCGAACGGTTGAAAAGCATGCATTTGGTTTTACTAGCGTTTAAGAGCAGTTGGAGGCCACGGAAGGAGTGTTGTATGGCATTGAAGCTCGTTTGGAGGTTAGATAGCACAGTTTCCAAGGACGGGCCGGAAGTATATAGAATGGTGTCGTCTGCGTAGAGGTGGATCAGGGAATCGCCCGCAGCAAGAGCAACATCATTGATATATACAAAAAAAAGAGTCGGCCCGAGGATTGAACCCTGTGGCACCCCCATAGAGACTTCCAGAGGACCGGACAGCATGCCCTCCGATTTGACACACTGAACTCTGTCTGCAAAGTAATTGGTGAACCAGGCAAGGCAGTCATCCGAAAAACCGAAGCTACTGAGTCTGCCGATAAGAATATGGTGATTGACCGAGTCGAAAGCCTTGGCAAGGTCGATGAAGACGGCTGCACAGTACTGTCTTTTATCTATGGCGGTTATGATATCGTTTAGTACCTTGAGTGTGGCTGAGGTGCACCCGTGACCGGCTCGGAAACCAGATTGCACAGCGGAGAAGGTACGGTGGGATTCGAGATGGTCAGTGACCTGTTTGTTGACTTGGCTTTCGAAGACCTTAGATAGGCAGGGCAGGATGGATATAGGTCTGTAACAGTTTGGGTCCAGGGTGTCTCCCCTTTGAAGAGGGGATGACTGCGGCAGCTTTCCAGTCCTTGGGGATCTCAGACGATATGAAAGAGAGGTTGAACAGGCTGGTAATAGGGGTTGCGACAATGGCGGCGGATAGTTTCAGAAATAGAGGGTCCAGATTGTCAAGCCCAGCTGATTTGTACAGGTCCAGGTTTTGCAGCTCTTTCAGAACATCTGCTATCTGGATTTGGGTAAAGGAGAACCTGGAGAGGCTTGGGCGAGTAGCTGCGGGGGGGGCGGAGCTGTTGGCCGAGGTTGGAGTAGCCAGGCGGAAGGCATGGCCAGCCGTTGAGAAATGCTTGTTGAAGTTTTCGATAATCATGGATTTATCGGTGGTGACCGTGTTACCTAGCCTCAGTGCAGTGGGCAGCTGGGAGGAGGTGCTCTTGTTCTCCATGGACTTCACAGTGTCCCAGAACTTTTTGGAGTTGGAGCTACAGGATGCAAACTTCTGCCTGAAGAAGCTGGCCTTAGCTTTCCTGACTGACTGCGTGTATTGGTTCCTGACTTCCCTGAACAGTTGCATATCGCGGGGACTGTTCGATGCTATTGCAGTCCGCCACAGGATGTTTTTGTGCTGGTCGAGGGCAGTCAGGTCTGGAGTGAACCAAGGGCTATATCTGTTCTTAGTTCTTAGTTCAGGTGATGAGCAGTGCCTGGTTTCCTCCAGACATGATGCTTGGCATTCAAGCCAGAGTTCAATATTGTTTTCATCAGGCCAGAGAATATTTTTTCTCATGGTCTGAGAGTCCTTTAGGTGACTTTTGGCTAACTCCAAGCGGGCTGTCATGTGCCTTTTGCTGAGGAGTGGCTTCCGTCTGACCACTCTACCATAAAGACCTGATTGGTGGAGTGCTGCAGAGATGGTTGTCCTTCTGGAAGGTTCTCTCAACTCCACAGAGGAACTGTGGAGCTCTGTCAGAGTGACCATCGGGTTCTTGGTCACCTCCCTGACCAAGGCCCTTCTCCTCCGGTTACTCAGTTTGGCCAGGTGACAGCTCTAGGTGGTTCCAAACTTCTTCCATTTAAGAATGATGGAGGCCACTGTGTTCTTGGGGACCTTCAATGCTGCAGAAAATGTTGTGTGCCCTTCCCCAGATCTGTGCCTCAACACAATCACGTCTCAGAGCTCTACGGACAATTCCTTTGACCTCATGGCTTGGTTTTTTCTCTGACATGCATTGTCAACTGTGGGACCTTATATAGACAGGTTTGTGCCTTTCCAAATCATGTCCAATCAATTGAATTTACCCCAGGTGTACTCCAATCAAGTTATAGAAACATCTCAAGGATGATCAATGGAAACAGGACACACCAGATCTCAATTTCGAGTCTCACAGCAAAGAGTCTGAATACTTATGTAAATAAGGTATCTGTTTTTTATGTTTAATACATTTGCAAAAATTTAAAACCTGTTTTTGCTTTGTCATTATGGGATATTGTGTGTAGATTGATTATCGAGGAATTATTTTAATTTGAATCCATTTTAGAATTAGGCTGTAACGTAACAAAATGTGGAAAAATGTAAGGGGTCTGACCACTTTCTGAATACACTGTATTTAATGCATGTTTTACTCCGTCTGTAACACAACAAAATGTGGAATAATTCAAGGTATATGAACACTTTCTGAAGACACTGTATAATACTGTACATCTCTGCACTTAGCAAAAACATGCCACCTGCACTGCTATTTTCAGTTAATCTGACTATTCTCTCATCAATAGTTGAATTTACTTATTTCAGCCGTTTAGTTTTTTTTGTATAGTTGTTTGTTGTTGGTGTGACATATTATTCTATTTTAATCTTACTCCTGAATCTTACTCCTACTTACTCTGTTTTTCTTGAGTGTATTTTTCACAAAGCTGAGATTTACTTTGAAGTCCAAAGTGTAGGAATAGAGGCGAGTCATTGACACAGAGATGGTGGCATAGCAGGAAGTTCGTAATGCCGTGAACCAAGTAGTTGAGAGTTCAAATCCCAGGTGAAGAAGACAAGTTGAATAATAATTACTGTATAAATATGTAAGTTGAAAACACTGCATCTCTTTTGTGACATCCTAACGACAAATGTTTGTTTTGCAGGGCATCACCATTTAAATCTAATGTGAACAAATATTAAGGTTATGTGATCACACATGAAAATCCATGTGAAACTTAACGTAAAATATCACCACATGTGAACTATTGCAAAACCACATGTTTTTTTACTGAGAAATCATGTGATTTTCCACATGAAATCATGTCGTTTTTCCGTAAGTACAATTTGTTTTTTTACTCATTGGTGGGAAAAGGCCTTAGGCCAAGTACCAGTGTCAACCCCCCCCCAAAAAAAACAGAAAAGAGCACCATTTGTGCCCATCGAGCACAAATTAACAAAACCACCTACAACCTCATCTGGAGAACAAAACAATGTTTCTTCTAATCGTTTAAGCGATTCTCTACACTTCTGTCTAAGTGAATCGTTCATGTCCCTTTATCATGTTATTCACTATTTGACAAAATCTACGACAAGTTCAAGGGGTTGTTGTCATTGACAGGCAAGAGAGGAGGAGTTTGACTGAGTGGTCGTCTAGGAGAGGACGGGGAGAGGAGAGTGATCCCCTCTTGAGATGACTTTACTGTCACTTTGGCAGCTTCCGTGTTTCACCACTTCTTTTCAATTTCTCCGGGCTGTGACCACATGGGAGCCCGGTGCGAGGCTGGGGGGAGCTGGGGGTCAGCGACGTTGTGTCCTCCTACTCCACTCTCTGCTCTAGCCCCTGCTTTCTGATGACAGGATGAGAATTCCTTAATGCACTGAGGGGTTCAGTGACCGTTGCTCCACTGTCGCTCTCCTCTTGCTCTCCTTTCTCGCTCATCTCCTCTCCTCTGTCATTTCCCTCTTTTTTCCCTCTCCCCGGCACCTTCCCTTCCATCAGAAGAAAGGATGCCCTGGCCTCTTGTTCCTAGCATGCTGAACTTCATTCAGATTGTCACACACTTAGGAACTGACAAAATGCTTTCTCAGCCCCCTCCGTCAGTCAGACAATATTAATAAATCAAGGTCTCCATTGTGGACACAGAGGGCAAGACAAGGAATATCAAATATCAAGAGAGATACAAACAATCTGAAGAAAGCTAAAGGGTTGGGGGAGGGGGGAGGGGTAAAACACACACAGAGACATACAGACAAACACACACACATTTTGGACGTTGTGGGCTTTTGTCCCAAAAGGCTTATAAATGGGAATAGGCAATGTGACAAGAGTTAAAGCTGTGGCAAGCCAATGTGCCAGATAAAAGGACATACAACACAAAGCTGTGCGTCCAGAGTTCTTGGGTTCCTGTCTGGGTTTTGGTCTTACAGGTCTAATGCGCCAATACTGCCACCATTCGGGGTTTGAGACAGAGGGTGGAAAGGGGTTGTGCGGGAGCGGACGGGGGAAGATAGCTCCCCTTCACCTTCTTAAGAGAACTACTACTAATGCCCGACTGCATTTCCCACTGCAGACCCTGGACACCACAAATCCTTTCACAGTCCGTCACTCCGGCACAGAGTGGGAATGTTATGAAGACAAACCCACCGACAAAAGGCAAAAATGGAAAAATGTAACGCAAAAAAAAAAACACTACCACATTACAAACAAGTTCAACAAATATAAAATGCAAGCACTGATTCATAAAAGGCCACAAACGTAGCCACAGTATAACAAATGTATTGGTTTGGGCTACAGACACTGAATGCCCTTGCTTTGTTGCTATGGCTTTGGTTTGCAATAGTTTGTTGTGTGACTGAAGGACAATTGGTCCTTGGTGTAAAGTGAGTGTTTGGCTTTTAACGGACCTCTGTATGCCAAGTCCTCAGCAGCATGGCTGGGAGAGGATAGGACGATGCTAGCCTACTGTACCTTCACTGTCATTCAGGCCCATCTAGTTATGCACTAATCTTCTTGGTGCAATGAAAGAGCTTAACAGCTTTGCAACAGTATCCCTTCCCAGATGTCATTATCGCAATGTACTGTAGCTAGAACTGCCTCTCTTTGTTTATTTCTTCATGGAAAGTTAACAGCTACCGCCATTGACATTCACAAAACCTCTCGTTCTCCATTCGCCATCTCTCTTTCCCACTCAGAACAAATCTCTCCCTAAAAAAGCAGTGTGGTCTCAGGGCGTTTTGTATTATTCCGTACGTAAATCTGTGGCACTCCATTTAGTATGATATGTGAAGTTACGTTAGGTTACATTATGAGTGGAATAGCGGTCGTACAATATCATACAAATTGGGGGACGTATAGTATGTCTTACCCGGTCGTACAATAGCATCCGATTTGGATGATGTCGCTTATCATACCTCTTGGAAGATGTATAGCACTGAATGTCTTCATTTAAGACCTGGTTCCATAAAAACAAAGGAGAATTACGGGCAGAATTTACATTGGTGGCTATGGGAACTAACCACAAAGGTTAGGAGAACTAAAGCAACAAAGGTCCGGTGAATTTAAGTAGCAGGTTAGGAGGATTGGGTTAAGTTTAGAATAAGGGCTAGGGGATGGTTAGGTAAAATGCTACAGTTGTCCCCGACGAGACTCGAACATGCAGATAAGCCAGGCAGTAAAAATGATTTATTCTGTTGTGATTAACCAGTACTACTGTAGTTAGTAATTGAGTCAATATACAGATGTGCTTCCATCCAGTATGTATACTGTATCAGCTCATGACTATGGGGCTCACACTGGACGTTATGAATCAAATAGACCAAAATATTAACTTTGGGAAGGTAAGTGGGAGGCTGAAAGGCAGTCACAACGTTTCAAAACTCAAACAAGAAGAACCGGCAGGTTACAAGTGTCTGATTCTCCTGTGACCTCTACATTACAACATGGCCGTTTCCTGAACTACAAAGATCTCCTCTGCTTGCTACTTTCAGGCTTTGGATGAATAGATCTTGACCAAGTCAAACAATGTAGGGTTTCTACATTTCAGTGGAGTGAAAAAAAAAGACTGCGAGAGGCATCGGATCATAACCTGAACTCATGCAGTATAGTAGCTCAGTATAGTGGTATACACTGAGTGTACCAAACATTAGGAACAATTCTTCTTTCCACAACATAGACTGACCAGGTGAATCCGGGTGAAAGGTATGATTCCTTAATGGTGTCACTTTGTTGAATCCACTTCCATCAGTCTAGATGAAGGCGAGGAGACAGGTTAAAGAAAGATTTTTAAGCCTTGAGACGAGTGAGTCATGGATTGTGTATGTCTGCCATTCAGAGGGTGAATTGGCGAGACAAAAGATTGAAGTGCCTTTGAACAGGGTATGGTAGTAGGTGCCAGGCACACCGGTTTGTGTGTCAACAACTGCAACGCTGCTGGGTTTGTCACGCTCACCAGTTTCCCGTGTGTCTCAAGAATGATCCTGCTTTAGCACACTCTGCCAACCCTGATGTCCTTGCTGTGTCTGAATCCTGGCTTAGGAAGGCCACCAAAAATTCTGAAATTTCCATACCCCACTATAACATTTTCCGTCAAGATAGAACTGCCAAAGGGGGAGGAGTTGCAGTCTACTGCAGAGATAGCCTGCAAAGTAATGTCATACTTTCCACGTCCATACCCAAACAGTTCGAACTTCTAATTTTAAGAATTAATCTCTCCAGGAATAAGTCTCTCACTGTTGCCGCCTGCTACTGACCCCCCTCAGCTCCCAGCTGTGCCCAGGACACCATTTGTGAATAGATCGCCCCCCCATCTAGCTTCAGAGTTTGTTCTGTTAGGTGACCTAAATTGGGATATGCTTAACACCTCCGCAGTCCTACAATCTAAACTAGATGCCCTTAATCTCACACAAATCATCAAGGAACCCACCAGGTACAACCCTAAATCTGTAAACAGCAACGTCATAGACGTTATCCTGACCAACTGGCCCTCCAAATACACCTCCGCTGTCTTCAATCAGGATCTCAGCGATCACTGCCTCATTGCCTGTATCCGCTACGGGTCCGCAGTCAAACAACCACCCCTAATCACTGTCAAATGCTCCCTAAAACACTTCTGCGAGCAGGCCTTTCTAATCGACCTGGCCCGGGTATCCTGGAAGGATATTGACCTCATCCCGACAGTTGAGGATGCCTGGTCATTCTTTAAAAGTAACTTCCTCACCATTTTAGATAAGCATGCTCCGTTCAAAAAATGCAGAACTAAGAACAGATATAGCCCCTGGTTCACTCCAGACCTGACTGCCCTCGACCAGCACAAAAACATTCTGTGGCGGACTGCAATAGCATCGAATAGTCCCCGCGATATGCAACTGTTCAGGGAAGTCAGGAACCAATACACGCAGTCAGTCAGGAAAGCAAAGGCCAACGTTTTCAAGCAGAAATTTGCATCCTGTAGCCCCAATCTCCAAAAAGTTCTGGGACACTGTAAAGTCCATGAAGAACAAGAGCACCTCCTCCCAGCTGCCCACTGCACTGAGGCTAGGTAACACGGTCACCACCGAGAAATCCATGATAATCGACAACTTCAACAAGCATTTCTCAACGGCTGGCCATGCCTTCCTCCTGGCTACTCCAACCTTGGCCAACAGCTCCACCCCCCCCGCAACTTCTCGCCCAAGCCTCCCCAGCTTCTCCATTACCCAAATCCAGATAGCAGATGTTCTGAAAGAGCTGCAAAACCTGGACCCGTACAAATCAGCTGGGCTTGACAATCTGGACCCTCTATTTCTGAAACTATCCGCCGCCATTGTTGCAACCCCTATTACCAGCCTGTTCAACCTCTCTTTCATATCGTCTGAGATCCCCAAGGACTGGAAAGCTTCCACGGTCATCCCCCTCTTCAAAGGGGGAGACACCCTGGACCCAAACTGTTACAGACCTATATCCATCCTGCCCTGCCTATCTAAGGTCTTCGAAAGCCAAGTCAACAAACAGATCACCGACCATCTCGAATCCCACCGTACCTTCTCCGCTGTGCAATCTGGTTTCCGAGCCGGTCACGGGTGCACCTCAGCCACGCTCAAGGTACTAAACAATATCATAACCGCCATCGATAAAAGACAATACTGTGCAGCTGTCTTCATCGACCTGGCCAAGGCTTTCGACTCTGTCAATCACCATATTCTTTTCGGCAGACTCAGTAGCCTCGTTTTTTCTAAATGACTGCCTTGCCTGGTTCACCAACTACTTTGCAGACAGAATTCAGTGTGTCAAATCGAAGGGCATGTTGTCCGGTCCTCTGGCAGTCTCTATGGGGGTGCCACAGGGTTCAATTCTTAGGCCGACTCTTTTCTCTGTATATATCAATGATGTTGCTCTTGCTGCGACACCATTCTGTATAGTTCTGGCCCTTCCTTGGACACTGTGCTATCTAACCTCCAAACGAGCTTCAATGCCATACAACACTCCTTCCGTGGCCTTCAACTGCTCTTAAACGCTAGTAAAACCAAATGCATGCTTTTCAACCATTCGCTGCCTGCACCCGCACGCCTGACTAGCATCGACACCCTGGATGGTTCCGACCTAGAATATGTGGACATCTATAAGTACCTAGGTGTCTGGCTAGACTGTAAACTCTCCTTCCAGACACATATCAAGCATCTCCAATCCAAAATCAAATCTAGAATCGGCTTTCTATTTCGCAACAAAGCCTCCTTCACTCACTCCGCCAAACTTACCCTAGTAAAACTGACTATCCTACCGATCCTCGACTTCCGCGATGTCATCTACAAAATGGCTTCCTATACTCTACTCAGCCAACTGGATGCAGTTTATCACAGTGCCATCCGCTTTGTTACTAAAGCACCTTATACCACCCACCACTGCGACCTGTATGCTCTAGTCGGCTGGCCCTCGCTACATATTCGTCGCCAGACCCACTCGCTCCAGGTCATCTACAAGTCCATGCTAGGTAAAGCTCCGCCTTATCTCAGTTCACTGGTCACGATGGCAACACCCACCCATAGCACGCGCTCCAGCAGGTGTATCTCACTGATCATCCCTAAAGCCAACACCTCATTTGGCCGCCTTTCCTTCCAGTTCTCTGCTGCCTGCGACTGGAACGAATTGCAAAAATTGTTGAAGCTGGAGACTTTTATCTCCCTCACCAACTTTAAACATCTGCTATCTGAGCAGCTAAGCGATCGCTGCAGCTGTACATAGTCCATCGGTAAATAGCCCACCCAATTGACCTACCTCATCCCCATACTGTTTTTATTTATTTACTTTTCTGCTCTTTTGCACACCAGTATCTCTACCTGCACATGACCATCTGATAATTTATCACTCCAATCTTGACCAGGTCGCAGTTGTAAATGAGAACTTGTTCTCAACTAGCCTACCTGGTTAAATAAAGGTGAAATAAAAACAAATAAAAAATCCAAAGGACACCCAGCCACCTTGACACACCTGTGCGAGGCATTGGAGTCGACATGGGCCAGCATCTCTGTGGAACGCTTTCGACACCTTGTAGAGTCCATGCCCCGACCGATGTTTTTGTACACTCAGTGTATGTTTACTGAAATGAGTGACTCTATATAGTACGTTGTGCAGATCGTTTACAACCTGAGCATATGTTGCATTAGTACACAAGTTACTTCGCGACACATTTAATGTAACAAATACATTGTGCAGCTTTACTTCTACCCGACATGGAACACCTCCCCAACAACACATTAGTCAACTAGCTAAGCCCCTAACTGGTGTTCTCTCTAGGCACAGCAGGAAGTGAGAGCAGAGGGGGATTGATAGATAAAGGATTGGTGGGGGTCCCTGGAGTTGATGCGCTTGCCCCTCTCCTTCCTGTACACACCGTCTTTGTTTACTCTCATACGGAGTCTGCGATAAGAGCACTTAGACATAGTCAGGAGGCAGAGCACATACATTCCACCACCTCATTACCCAGGGCAGGCAGGCTACCTGATGATATGATATGATATGATCTCTCTCTCTCTCTCTCTCTCTCTCTCTCTCTCTCTCTCTCTCTCTCTCTCTCTCTCTCTCTCTCTCTCTCTACTTCCTTATTTATTTATCTATCCATCATGCCACCAGACCCAGACTTTGCGGGTTACTGTTTTAATATTGTTGCTGAAACATGATTATTACCTCTTAATGCCGAAATTACGGGGCCATTCTTTTTGTCTTTCCTCAGCCATTGCCATTTTTTCCTGCGTCGCACCCCATGGCATTAACATCTTTCTCTCTCCATGTGCTCCTAGTTTTAAAACCTTTACCCCTGCTGTTTGAAAAATATTTCTCATTTTCCTCCCCCATGGTGTAGCAGAAAATCCCCATAGGCAAACCATTAGCGATCTCTTCTGCCTTTCCCAAACACTTATTACTATCACCCGTACTCCTTGCGCTGCCTCATTGGCTTTTGGTAAATTATGCAAATAAGGTGATGTTCAACACATAGTTTTCCAGTTTTCTCTGCAACTGCGCAAGTTTGCACAGTTTTCCAGATGCAGAAGAGAGAGGCCATTAAAGTGATTTGGATCTGTCAGCAAGATTTATGCACCAATGACAAATTATAATGCTTTTGTTCCTTAATTTATCCCTCGGCACACACTTCCCTACTCAGGTTTGGTTAAGTTATGTGTTTGCCTTTTGGGGGTCTTTCAGTCGAAGTTTCTTCTGTTTGTTATTAGCATACAAAATGTGCCACTTCACAAATACATCTGCGCTGCGTTGATGGTGCGCATGGCTAGAGTTGCTTCAATCAGTGTTGCCGTAAAAGTCCATTCGTACATCTCAGGGAGAGAGAGAGTCAACGTCTTAAAACCCCGACATGAGTCACATGAACGTAGTTATGTTCAACTCACGACCAACATTCTAAGTGCAAGTGCAACAAGAACTCTTGGAAGTTGAACTTTTTATCCGAAACGAATGTGAATGTGGCCTTTAATGAATATTCAAAAATACATACTGTATATCCCATATAGGCCTCCATGAGGAACAAGTCAGAGCCCAACCCCATCCTTTACCTTAACCATCATCTTTCCCTCCATCTTGACAAATCTTGGAATTCATACTGTATGTTTCTTGTACCTTTTTACATTATGGGGACTCCATTTTACCCTCCAGTACTTTCTAATCATATTGGTGCTAACTTTGTACGCTTGATGACACCTTTTAAGTATGCCTCTTGCTAAGGTATTGACCAAAAACAGTGATAATAGTATCCATCACTTAAATACACGGCTGTCATTAAAGGCAGTTTGTATTTGGGAGACGAACGCTTCCATATCAGCAGGATGTGCGTCTAGAGAGAGAGAGAGAGAGATAGTGGTAGAGAGAGAGAGAGAGAGAGAGGTAGAGGTAGAGGTGGGGGTAGAGAGAGAGAGAGAGAGAGAGCGAGAGAGAGAGAGAGAGAGAGAGAGAGGGGTAGAGAGAGAGAGAGAGAGAGAGAGAGAGAGAGAGGGGGAGAGAGAGAGAGAGAGAGAGGTAGAGAGAGAGAGAGAGAGAGAGAGAGAGAGGGGGGAGAGAGAGAGAGAGAGAGAGGGGAGAGAGAGAGAGAGAGAGAGCGAGAGCGAGAGCGAGAGAGAGAGAGAGAGAGAGAGAGAGAGAGAGAGATAGAGATAGAGATAGAGATAGAGATAGAGGTAGAGAGAGTTGCCGAAAAAACACGTTGACAGTCCCAGGATCGTTCATGGCCATCTGAAGGAGGGAAACTGTAGGCATATTTCACAGAGAGAGCCACCAACTTGGCTTGCCCCATCTGCATGCGGCGTGCTGGATAATTGGTTTTCATTTACTTCAACGTGGCTAGTTGAAAAGATAGGCCGTTTCAATGAACAGATTAGGCCCAGTGAGTGCAAACAAATGACAAATCCCTCTTAACCCTGTGAGCCTCTCGATATATACCCCCTCCCCTCCGCCACCGTCAGACGTCACTCTCCTAATGTTATTAAACACAACTTTGTAGATTTACTTCCTTCAAAAGTGCCATTTAACCAAAACGCCGGGTCCAGGAAGGAAGAGCTGCGAGGGGAATTACAGGTTGCCAGCGTCGTCTCTTAGCGGAGGAATGAGGAGGAGTGACAGGGCCATCATTTGCAGCGCAGGGCCACCTCCTTGTGTGTTGTGACAACCAGTCATTATACCTCGCCGACATGCTCTCAGCTGCAGGTTCCTTCAACATGCAAATGGACACAAATGGCCCACGACTGTGGAGAGGCTAATAAACGCCATTTGATCTGCTTTACCTCCCCCTCTTTCTCCCTGTTTCCTTCACTCCCCTGCTTTCTTTAAGGTGGAGGGGTTGCCGTCGAGAGGAGAGACTGGCTCCGAATACGGTGGATTCCGCCAAGTTACTGTCAAGCCTTATGTTAAAGGAGATGGCATGCGTCGATTTGACAGATCTATTGATATGCAGGGGAATTGTACATACAGATAGAGGTATAGTGAAATCATTTTTTATATTTTTTAAATGCTCTCCTTCTGGGGGTTACCTGTAAAATGTTGCACTAATTCCAAGACGACACACACTTCTTCCTGCATATCCTACACACCTCTCTCCCACAAGAACGTCTTTAAAAGTCACGCTCTCAGGTGACGAATACAGGAATGAAAAGAGGAGAATGCCATGTGACTTCACCGCAGGTGTGATATCCTATACCTGATGGTGACAGTGGCAAGTACACCACATTCTTTTTCCCAAGGTAAGCGCTCCAACTCGAAACCACGTTTCATTTCATCAAAGTCATTAACCGTAGGTTGCAACCGTACATTTGTTTTGAACGGAAACAGGTCCATCACACTTTCATTGCCATTTTGATTGAAGTCAATGATGCAGATGTGTTTCAGGTACCGTGGACAGTACAGTGGAATGAATGGTGTTCTTTTTTTTCATCAAAAGAGACATCTTCTGCTCTGATGTTGACAAGAGGTGGATTGTTGATTTATGGAGTCATGATGACCAAATGTAATATATCTGCACATGCATGCAGAAGCACCTTGATATACGGTATAGATGAGCAACACCACACCACCATTTCCCCACTCCAGCAGAGTTTTACGTCTATCTCTGATATTTTTAGAGAAAAATACTTATATTTACCCTCTACCTACCACCTAGGTGGAATAACATATCTACAACCATGTTATCCAGATCCACCTTAAACTCCACCACTATGAAGAAGAAAAGAACCCATTTTATATGAGTTTTTCTTGCATTAAACATTATAGCAAATGGAAGCTGACTTTTTATTGCCGTTTTGCCTGAAAAAAAATGAATGATTTTATTTCATTTTATTCCGTCGGTCATATTTTATTTACGTTTCAGTCCACAATACATGTTTTGATGAACAAAATCAGCAGGGGGGAGAGTTTACGTCCGGCATGAAAATATATTCCATTCTTTCTACCACCACTTGGCTTCAAAATGGGAGAAAAGTCACACTTGGTTTACTTAGGCCATGTAACAAACAGAACAGAGTTGCTGCACGGAAGACACTGGAAAAAGAGAGCTCTGTCAATGTAGATTCAACAAAGGAAGTGATATAGTCAGGTGTTTTTTGTGTGTTTTTTTTTTACCAATTGTAACTGCCAGATCTCTTTAGCATCAATTACATTCTCTGAAGGTGATGGCTATTGTGGTATTGGTAAACAAAATACTGCATAACCATAATCTACTGTATATTATCAACCAGGTAGTTTGGGTCCTGGATGCTGATGGGCTGAAACAGAATTGCAGCCTTGTATCCAATGAGTGTACAAAATATTAGGAAAAGCTGCTCTTTCCATGACATAGACGGATCAGGTGAATCTAGGTGAAATCTATGATCCGTTGTTGATGTCACCTGTTAAATCCACTACAATCTGTGTAGATGAAGGGGAGGAGACAGGGTTAAAGAGGGATTTGTAAACCTTGAGACAATTGAGACATGGATTATTTTTTATTTTTTTATTTTTTTCGCCTTTATTTAACCAGATAGGCAAGTTGAGAACCAGTTCTCATTTACAATTGAGACCTGGCCAAGATAAAGCAAAGCAGTTCGACACATACAACGACACAGAGTTACACATGGAGTAAAACAAACATACAGTCAATAATACAGTAGAAACAAGTCTATATACGATGTGAGCAAATGAGGTGAGATAAGGGAGGTAAAGGCAAAAAAAGGCCATGGTGGCAAAGTAAATACAATATAGCAAGTAAAACACTGGAATGGTAGATTTGCAGTGGAAGAATGTGCAAAGTAGAAATAAAAATAATGGGGTGCAAAGGAGCAAAATAACTAAATAAATCAAATCAAATAAATACAGTAGGGAAAGAGGTAGTTGTTTGGGCTAAATTATAGGTGGGCTATGTACAGGTGCAGTAATCTGTGAGCTGCTCTGGCAGCTGGTGCTGGGAGATAAGTGAGGGAGATAAGTGAGGGAGATAGTGAGGGAGATAAGTGTTTCCAGTTTCAGAGATTTTTGTAGTTCGTTCCAGTCAGTGGCAGTAGAGAACTGGAAGGAGAGGCGGCCAAAGAAAGAATTGGTTTTGGGGGTGACCAGAGAGATATACCTGCTGGAACGCGTGCTACAGGTGGGTTGAGATAAGGGGGGACTTTACCTAGCAGGGTCTTGTAGATGACATGTAGCCAGTGGGTTTGGCAACGAGTATGAAGTGAGGGCCAGCCAACGAGAGCGTACAGGTCGCAATGGTGGGTAGTATATGGGGCTTTGGTGACAAAACGGATGGCACTGTGATAGCCTGCATCCAATTTGTTGAGTAGGGTATTGGAGGCTATTTTGTAAATGACATCGCTGAAGTCAAGGATTGGTAGCATGGTCAGTTTTACAAGGGTATGTTTGGCAGCATGAGTGAAGGATGCTTTGTTGTGAAATAGGAAGCCAATTCTAGATTTAACTTTGGATTTGAGATGTTTGATGTGGTCACACCCTGACCATAGTTTGCTTTGTATGTTTCTATGTTTTGTTTGGTCAGGGTGTGATCTGAGTGGGCATTCTATGTTGTGTGTCTAGTTTGTCTGTTTCTGTGTTTGGCCTGATATGGTTCTCAATCAGAGGCAGGTGTTAGTCATTGTCTCTGATTGGGAAACATGTTTAGGTAGCCTGTTTGGTGTTGGGTTTTGTGGGTGATTGTTCCTGTCTCTGTGTTTGTACCAGATAGGGCTGTTTTTGGATTTTCACATTTCTTGGTTTTGTTAGTCTATTCATGTATCGTTTCTTTATTAAAGAACCATGAATAATCACCACGCTGCGTTTTGGTCCACCTCTCCATCGACACAAGAAAACCGTTACAGAATCACCCACCACAACAGGACCAAGCGGCGTGGTGACAGGCAGCGGCAGCAGGAGCAGCGCGAGGAGTACTGGACATGGGAGGATGAGTTGGATGGAAAAGGACCCTGGGCACAGCCTGGAGAATATCGGCGCCCCAAAGAAGAGCTGGAGGCGAAGAAGGCGGAGAGGCGCTGGTATGAGGAGGCAGCACGGCGGCGTGGATGGAAGCCCGAGAGTCAGCCCCAAAAATGTCTTGGGGGTGGCACACAGGAAGTGTGGCGAAGCCAGGTAGGAGACCTGCGCCAACTTCCTGTGCTTACCGGGGGGCTAGAGAGACCGGGCAGGCACCGTGTTATGCTGTGAAGCGCACGGTGTCCCCAGTGCGGGTGCATAGCCCGAAGCGGTACATACCAGCTCTGCGTATCGGCCGGGCTAGAGTGGGCATCGAGCCAAGTGCCATGAAGCCGGCTCTACGCATCTGGTCTCCAGTGCGTCTCCTTGGGCCGGCTTACATGGCACCAGCCTTGCGCATGGTGTCCCCGGTTCGCCTGTTTTTGGTTTTTCACATTTCTTGGTTTTGTTAGTCTATTCATGTATAGTTTCTTTATTAAAGAACCATGAATAATCACCACGCTGCGTTTTGGTCCGCCTCTCCATCGACACAAGAAAACCGTTACAGTCTGGAAGGAGAGTTTACAGTCTAACCAGACACCTAGGTATTTGTAGTTGTCCACGTATTCTAAGTAAGAGCCGTCCAGAGTAGTGATGTTGGACAGGCGGGCAGGTGCAGGCAGCGATCGGTTGAAGAGCATGCATTTAGTTTTACTTGTATTTAAGAGCAATTGGAGGCCACGGAAGGAGAGTTGTATGGCATTGAAGCTTGCCTGGAGGGTTGTTAACACAGTGTCCAAAGAAGAGCCAGAAGTATACTGAATGGTATCGTCTGCGTAGAGGTGGATTAGAGACTCACCAGCAGCAAGAGCGACATCATTGATGTATACAGAGAAGAGAGTCGTTCCAAGAATGCAACCCTGTGGCATCCCCATAGAGACTGCCAGAGGTCTGGACAACTGAACTCTATCAGAGAAGTAGTTGGTGAACCAGGCGAGGCAATCATTTGAGAATGATTGTGTATGTGTGCCATTCAGAGGGTGAATTGGCAAGACAAAGTTTGAAGTGTCTTTGAAGAGGATGGTAGTAGGTGCCAGGCGCAACGATTTGAGTGTGTCAAGAACTGCGAGGCTGCTGGGTTTTTCCACGCTCAGCAGTTTCCTGTGTGCATCAAGAATGGTCCACCACCCAAAGGACATCCAGCCAACTTGACACAACTGTGGGAAGCATTGGAATCAACATGGGCCAGCATCCCTGTGGAATGCTTTCAACATCTTCTAGAGTCCATGCCACAACGAATTGAAAAAAAGGTGTTCCTAATGTTTTGTACACTGTATATCAGACATAAACCGGGTGGTTCGAGCATTGAATACTGATTGGCTGAAAGCCGTGGTATATCAGGCCTATTACCAAGGGTATGGCAAAATAAATAGTTTTACTGTTCTAATTACTTCAGTAACCAGTTGATAATAGCAATAAGGCACCTTGGGGGTTTGTGGTATACCACGTGTATGACAAAACATTTACTTTTACTGTTCTTATTACATTTGTAACCAGTTCATAATAGCAATAAGGCAACTCGGGGATTGTGGTATATGGCCAATATACCATGGCTAAGGGCTGTATCAAGGCACTCCGCAATGCGTCGTGCATAAGAACAGCCCTTAGCCGTGGTATATTGGCCATATACCACGTCTCCTCGGGCCTTATTGCTTAAGTATATAGTATGAACAGCTTCTCCAAGGACAGCAGGCAATGGTAAAAGGGTTCACTTTGAGGTTTTATTGTGAGAGGGCATTCCAACACACAAGGATTTATTACCGTACCATTGTACATTATCTCATTCGAGTGGGATGCATGAATTCCTTTGAAAATCACACTGTGAATAAATCACACTGTTAAATAAGAAACAAATGCTCACAAACATGAAATAATTCCATGACAATATTAAAGGCTCCCTTCTATTGGGCCTTGAAGGATTTCAAGCTTTATCTTAACACATCACAAGCCATGTGTGCATAAATCCTGTCTTTAATTGGATGAATCAACTCTGAATAGATTCATTACATAAATGTGGACTGTAAAGACCAGACAAACCCCCCCCCCCCCTCCCCCAGCAAGGATGGTCTTAAAACCCTACTAAAGTCATTGAGGACTTATATAGCTAGAACTTTTGGATCATCTTGCTTTCCGGAGATACATTTTCTTAAATTAGACGACTATTAACATTAATATTAGATGAAACTTCTTTAAAGATAAGCCCCAATGAAGGCTTGAAACCCTTCTAAGTGGCTGAGTCGAGGTTATACCATAATTTTTAGATGGTCTAGCTTTCCAGAGAAAGACTTAATAAAACACTTATTTTCTTAAATCTGATTGTGGAACTCTATGTATTAGAATCAGACAGTTGTCACTGAAAGAAGAAACACTTGCCATACTGTGACCTTTGAATTATAATAAATGTTATTATATTATATCTCATCTATTCTATTCTTATCTATTCTATGATATTTTATTCTCCTCTATACTCTTCTATTCTATTATCTTCTATTCTTTTCTCTTCAGAGTTTTTGTAAGGGGGTTTCTAACCAAATAAACTCTGGCTAACACAATCTACAGTATATACTGTACATGAGGTCCTTAACAGTCAATTTCTGCCTCCTTACCAAGTTGTAAGGTGCTTTCTTATCAAGTACAGCAGTGATTTGTGTCTCTCAGAAGCATATGCAACCATAGATACACATACTTGTGGCCAGTCACCACATTTTAAAACCAAATGGCTCAGTTGCTAAACATCCAGAAAACTCTCCCATAAATGCATTGGATTGTGAGTGGACTATGTATATCATCTGAGAAAATAAGATGATTTCATTGATTTAAACTTCTGCTGAACCCTGTCATTTTAAATGCTAACTTGTTTGTTTTCTTCTTTTTAATCATCCCTTTAAGATTATTAAGTGTGCTGAAATATGGAGTGAATAAATAACCGGTCTAATATCCTGACCATAGACTTTTTAGAAACTTTTTACACTGTTTATATAAAACAGGAATTGGTGTTAGGAAGGTCAAAGTGGGCACTGCAGAGCAAAGCCACACCTAATCCCCACAATGTCCTTGAAAAGACGAAGACATGCCACAATGAGACGCGTGTGTAGAGAGAGAGCGAAAATAGGATTTAAAACGTCTGGGCCAGAATTTATACTTCCTCGTTCTGCGATAAAGTGGCACATAATCAGGAAATTGAGTTTTCTTAAAAAATATTATTTGAAAATTTTTTTAAAAAAAACAGACGAGCTCGAAGCAAAGCAGAGACCTCTTAATCAAATTAATTGATTTGCAATTTCCTCTAAACTGTGAACTGACAAATGTTGGCCTCCCTGTTGCTGAGCTCTCTCTCTCTCTGCGCCTTGCCTCCCTCCCGCTACCTGGTTAATGTAGTACAGCACATGAGAAGACAAAGGGATGCCCCACCAGTTTCCAAACTATTTCAGACTAACCATGGTCACTGTAACGATTCATCGGGGCTCTGCCAGTGGTCACCTAAGGATTAAAGGGGAATATACTCAATATACTACCCGAGACACGGCATTAACATCGCTTGCAAACTGATCATCCTCGGATACCAAATCCCCATGTTCTTCGATGCTGGACAGCTGAATGAAAAAATGAACAATAAGCGGTTGACTTGGGGTCTGTAGCTAGTATCATCTGCACCAGCAGATTGCGGGGAAGAGAAATAAGACACAGTGACTTCACAGGGCCATTATAACACCATGCAGCCCTCTGTGTGTTAAAAAATAGAATGAATCTGAAGCCCAATAGACCCGCGGCTCATTCCTAAGTAGCATGTTTCTGTACAGGGAAAGATTTACCACCCATGGCTCCTTTCAGTGCCGTGTGAAATATGTCAGACCTTTTTCTAACTCTCTCTTGAATACACACACACACACACACACACACACACACACACACACACACACACACACACACACACACACGCACGCACACCCCAAAACAACAAAAGTGAATGATTTTCACAAGCAAAAATCCTGTCAAGTCCTCTGAGAGTAGAATGAAACGAGTCTTTTGGAATGTTTGAGTAATCTCCCAAAAGTATTAGTCGTTGTTTAATGGTTTAGCTGTTGTTCTGGCTCCAGTGTATACCTAGTGTTTGGTACCAGGTGTACCCGACTGAAACTGAGGCCTGAACGGGATTATTACAATAATCACAAAAGAACACAGAATGTGGATCAGTGTCAAAAAGTACAGAAAATAAGATGTGGGGAAACACAGAACAAGACTGGTGCTATATTCCTTCTTGGACCACATAAGATCATCAGGGACATTCTCAAACACAAGAACTAAATCTCCTCTCAATGTATTTAATAAATTCCACTTGACATTGGGAGGCTTTGGTGATGTCCTAGCCATTTTTGGAGTCGAGTGCATGAGCGAGGAGGAGAGAGGAGAGGAGAGTTCCTGTGGATTTGGCCAGTTGGAGGAGCCTCATATCTCTAGCTTGGCAGACGGCAGGCACCGGGGATTTCATGGCTATTTGCCCATCCTGGTTCTTTTCCCTCTTCTTCTGCTTCCCTCAAAGCACCACTTCGGCAGTTTTTCTATTTCTCCTAACCTAACCAATGAGTCTTTTCTTTGATTTACAGTGTGTGTATATATATGTGTATATAGTATATATATATATTTTGTAATCATATTCATTGCTTTATCTTGGCCAGGTCGCCGATTGTAAACGAGAACTTGTTCTCAACTTGCCTACCTGGTTAAATAAAGGTGAAATAAATTAATTAATTAAAATCCTGCTCCAGATCATTTTTTTAGTAATCAATGTAACCCTTTTACAGGGTTACTTTACAGACGACTGCAAGCTGATCTGTTATTTGGTGGGCACATCTGCTTTCATGCAGACAAATAACTTATCTCCTCTTGTAACGCCTCGCAGACATCACGTGCTAATGTTGTGCCTGAATATCTTGTATGCCTATTCCTCACCTGCGACTATGCAATGAACACCTGACTCCGTAAGATACATAGCAACGTGTAAGCAAGCATTAGGCTATGACTTTTACAAGGCATAACCATGAGAGAGAGAGAGAGAGAGAGAGAGAGAGAGAGAGAGAGAGAGAGAGAGAGAGAAGGTGCGGTATCTCAACCGGGGCAGTTCAGGAACAAAGGAGGAAGAGACAATGAATCTGAGGCTCTTTTATAACCGTCCGAGTTGTTTGGACTCTAAACCCGAGTTGTTGACCACTAGCATCACCGTACAGTTAACTTCCAATCGGACATCAGACCTACAGAATGTTACCACAACAGCACCACTGCTTCTCAGAGGTGGGACAGAATGGGGGTCGGAGAGATCCTTCAGAATTCCTAAGAAACACATAATCATTCTGTAAAGTCAGGTCGGGGGGCTGGACCGGAACTTCACGAATCACAGTACCCTCCTCTTTGCTCTTGTACAGAGAGATGCTAAATGAGACAGAATATGAAATTAGGGAAATACATTATAAAAGGTGTCATGCATGCTTATGACAAGTCTTCAGATGCATTATAACTGCAACGTAGTGCAGTTTAACGGTAGGTTACAAGTGTTACGGAGTATCCCCATTGACTGTGGGTGAAGCCAATGTGATTAAAAAGCTGAACTGAAGAGGTGCAGCGTGTTCTAACGTGGCTGCTGGGCCTCTGTGTGTGTTCCAAATGGCACCCCATTCCCCAGTGCACTACTTTCGAAAGTAGTGCCCCACGTAGGAATTAGGGTGCCATTTGGTACTCAGCCTGTGTCTGTACTGGATCACGATCTCTCCTCGCAGCCAAAGGCAGTGTTCAACTGGCCAGCCCAGCCACAGCTGTGTGTCCTGCCTCAGCCCACTGCGGTCGTGCGTCTCTCTCTCTAGTCTATCTCGTACGTGACCTTTTTGATGTTCTTCACATTTTTCCTGCCCCCCCTTTTGTAAAACTTCAATTGAAAAGGTTTTTCTTGCGCTGCCCGGGTCGGTGAAACGTACTTATAAATACCCTGGCATGCTATGGCTCAGACCAAACTCGATGGGAAAAAAAAAGTCTCAAATAGTTGCGACCTGTGTTCTCACACAAAGGCAGTGCTGCCGGGGTGTGTTGGAGACCCAGAGACTACAACGCCCACTAATGTAACGTTTGACTGCCAAACCAATACGGAGCAGAGGGAATATTTGGTCTCATCTCCATCTTCCTACACACTCAACGACAGGATGATATCACCCACTATATTCCACCTTTGCACAGCTCTGGCTCATAAAAAAACCCTCTTGGCTAGCTAAGAACTGCAATACCCAAGGTATAATTACACGGTTGAGTAAAGTAAAAATGTCGTCGTCTGTGGGCTTTAACACCCCTGTTCCAAACACTAAAAGAACCGATGGTTCGCCCCCCCCCCCCAAAAACGGAGATTCCAAACGAACTGAGAGACAATGGTTTCATTACATTAGTAGGGTTTGGAGAGAATCGAGAGGGAATCGAGAGATAGGACATTGATGGATGAGTAGACGTGTTCCAGACCGCTGGACCTCAGTGGCGGAGTTGTTATGTGCTGAGTAACCCCATTTCCTGGCTGCAGTTGACCCTTCCTGCTCCCATCAGCCACTGGACAATAGGCCACTGGTTCCACACCAGGGGTCATGGGAGGTCACGGGAGCTGGATGGGAGGAGGAGGACAGCTAGGCTCAGCTGAGGACTGAGGAAAGGCAGAGCCGTCTTTATTTGTCACAGGCGCCGAATACAACAAGTATTAACACCTTACCATGAAATGCTTACTTACAAGCCCTTAACCAACAGTGCAGTCCAAGAAAGAGCGAAGAAAATAATTTACCAAATAAACTAAAGGAAAAAATACCAAACCTCTGGGTTGTGTCCCAAATGGAATCATATTCCTTATGTAGTACACTACAGTTGACCATCACTATTCAACATTTTGACATTTTTGTCATTTAGCAGACATTCTTGTCCAGAGCAATTTACAGGAGCAATTAGGATTAAGTGCCTTGCTGAAGGACACATCAACAGATTGTTCACTTAATCAGCTCAGGGATTTGAACCATCCTAGACATTTAGCTTTGGCCTGGCTGTAGTCTCACCACCAAGGCCTGGACAGAAGCACTACTCACATGCTCTGTGGTCTAGACCAGGCCAGAAGTTAGTCTAGTGTTGTGGCATTAGAAATTCTTACATAACTGAATTCTGAATTCGTGTATATCCCTGGCCATTCTAGATAGATTAAATGAGTACTGTCGGAAGCTTTTAGTGAATACAATAATTCAGTCATTTTTCTTTCATGTTTTGAATGAAGTATTGTACTTCGCTACCTTATTAAAACCATCTGTTAAAGAGTAACATTTTTGTAGGCTATCCATAATAGTAGATTACGAGGTCACAGATAGTTTTACACTCTGGTACAGTAGCTAGCTAAGATAACTAGCTAGCTAGTTATGAATGATCAAAATGTTTCTGTGGATGGCTTTAACACCTAGTATAGCTAGCTATCTATATATTTCAGGGGGGTTTGCTCATTCATTTTGCATTTCCATGATGTTCTGTTGTTGCCTCCAGAGCCAATTTGACATCAGGTATTTTAGCCATATCCAGTGTGCCCTGGCACTACCCATTTGGCCTTGTATGGGTGGGTGAGTGAGTACTTTTTAAATTAGCTTTTTTTTTGGAGTAAAATGTCATTCAAGTCACAGTACTTCTACTTGAGTAGGATATTTCTGTACTCGTTCCACCCCTGCCGTTAACGTTGGAAGCAATCATTTATGAAAAAATGTAAGGAGCGATAACCGTATCTGCCTTGGTCACTGCTTGTTTTTCCGATCGACATTTCAGAATGTGATATTTTGAAATCCACATTTTGTCGTTACAACCTGAATACATCTACACACAATACCCCATAATGAAAAAGTGAATGCATGTTTTTAGTTATTTTTTTTGCAAATGTATTGAAAATGAAACAGAGATATCTGACTTAGATAAGTGTTCACACCCCGTTGCCATGACACTCCAAATTGAGCTAAGGTGCAGCTGGCCGTTCAATGAAACTGAGTAACCGGGAGAGTGGCCAGACGAAAGCCACTCCTGAGAAAAAGGCACATGACAGAAAGACTCTGAGAGCATAAGGCAAAAGAGTATGTGGTCTGATGAGATGAAAAATGTCATTTTTTGGCCTGAATCTGGAGAAAACCAGGCACAACTCAACACCCGCCTAGCACCATGCCTACCGAGAAGCATGGTGTTGGCAGCATGATGGTATGAGGAATGCTTTTCAGATAAAGGGACTGGGAGACTGGTAAGGATAGAGGGAACAATGAATACAGCCATCTACAGGCAAGTCCTTGATTAGAACCTGCTTCAGAGTGCAAGCAATCTTAGACTGGGGCAAAGATTTATTTTCCAACAGGACAATGACCCCAAGCATACAGCCAAAGCAATGCTAAATTGGCTTCAGAATACGAATGTGAAAGTCCTTGTGTGACCCAGGCAAAGCCCAGACCTGAATCCCATTGAAAATATGTGGAAAGACTTGAAGATTGCTTCTCACCGCCACTCATCATCTAACTTAGTTAACAGAGAAAATCTGCAAGGAAGAAAGGGAGAAAAATCCCCAAATCCAGATGTGCGAAGCTGATACAAACATATCGAAGGTGACTCAAAGCTGTAATCGAAAGTATTGAATCAGGGGTCTGAATACTTATGTAAATGAGATATGATTGGATTTCAAAAACAAAAACGTGCCTTCAGTTTGTCATTATGTGCTATTGTGTGTAGATGGGTGAAACAATAATAATGTTTAATCCATTTTGAATTCAGGCTGTAACACATCAAAAAGTGGAATGAGTCAAGGGGTATGAATGCTTTCTGAAGGCAGAGAGAGTTTCTTTCCTAAAAATGTTATGTATTCCTTTTCAGAGATGTTGGCAAATGAGCTTTTACTGTTTTACTGTAAGTAACTTATGAAAGATTGCGTTTTTTACTACGTAACCCTGGCATTGGCTTGTTCAATGACAGACATGTATTTCTTTGAAATCTATCACTTGATGGGTTCATTTCAGAGAGAAACAGTGCACAAAACATTAGGAACATCTGCACTTTCCATGACATACTGCAGACTGACCAGGTGAATCCAGGTGAAAGCTATGATCCGTTATTGATGTTGCCTGTTAAATCCACTTCAATCAGTGTAGAAGAAGGGGAAGAGACAGGACAAAGAAGGATTTGTAAGCCTTGAGACAATTGAGACATGGATTGTGTACGTGTGCCATTCAGAGGGTGAATGGGCAAGACAAAAGATTTATTGTAAGTGGCTTTGAACAGGTAGGTGTAGGTGCCAGGCGCACCGGTTTGAGTGTGTCAAGAACTGCAACGCTGCTGGGGTTTTTTCCACGCTCAACAGTTTCCCATGTGTATCCAACCAACTTGACACAACTGTGGGAAGCATTTGAGTCAACGCTTTTGATACCTTGTAGAGTCCGTGCCCCAACGAATTGAGGCTGTTCTGAGGGCAAACTCAATAGGAAGGCGTTCCTAATGTTTTGTACACTCAGTGTAAGTAGTACTGCTAGGGTTTCCACAGTCAAATGTAACAAATAACTACATTTTTAATGAAGAACTGAACAAAAATGTTTAACAAATGTATCAATACAGTAATACAAGATATGTATGTAAAACATTCACATTTGACATTTTAGTCATTTAGTAGATGCTCTTATCCAGGTTGTCTTACAGTTAATGCATTCATGTTAAGATAGCTACGTGACACAACCACATTTCACATTCAAATATACAGTATACAAACATTCCATTCCAGCTAAACAAGGGATATATAGCATTTTGCAACAACACAAAAACGTTTTAATACACACCCCCAAAAATACACACACATGAAGATACCCATAAGCAGTGATTTTTTATGAAAATGGGGGGAGGCTATTGTGTTTTGGAAATAAACTCTTCATTTTTTTCCTAATGTTTTTGATAATTGCACAGTTCAACCTTTTGCATATCCTCATATCCAGGAACTCACAATGTATTATTTTGGCAGAACAGCTACAATGAACCCCTTTCGACCCCCTAGCAGGACCTATAAATTGTGCACATTGCCTCCAATGTTGTTTTAGGCACTAATCCAAATCCACCGAAAAGGTATGTGGTTTTTGCAAAAAGTATAAACAGCCATTTCATTTTACTCCCACGTCTCTCTCGGACAGTTGTCTCTCTGCTCTTCTCCACCTTGCCAACTCTAACTCTGTGTCCCAAATGGCACCCTAGTCCCTATTTAGTGCACCTCCTTTGACCACGTCCCTTGGACTCTGGTCAAAAGTAGTGCACTATCTATAGGGAATAGGTTGCCATTTGGGAGTCACTTCTAAGTCCCGAGCCCAAGAAAAGCACACATAAAACACTTTGGGGAAATCAAAAACGAAGGGGTGGAACTGGAACAAAAAAAGGTTACAATAAGAACCTAGGAACAAGCCAAAGTCTAGTTTAAACACAGCCCACAACACTGGTCTGGCACAGTCCTGCAAAAGACAACATAAGAGGAGAGGTTTGGGCGGTATGACCATGTGTTCCTTCTGCTGTATTTTGTCTTGTCCCAAAAGGCACCCTATTCCCTACATTGTGATCTACTGTCTCTGGTCAAAAGTTGTGCACCACATAGGGAATAGTATGCCATTTGGGATGCAGGCTCATAGGGAATAGTATGCCATTTGGGATGCAGGCTCAGTTTTCCATTGTCTGTCTCAAGGTGATTTGCTCAGACATTAATCAATTACAGTTTTTTTCAATTGCTTATGAAGCTATTTTCACAAGTATGTGGTGAATTTTTGAACTCTCATTACAAAACTCCAAACTCCAAACACTTGTAACGCAGCAAGTCTTATATTCGAAACCTTTTATTGTGCATTCACACAACCATTGAATCAAAATACACTATATAGGCCTATACGAAGGTATGAGGACACCACTTCAAGTTAGTGGATTCAGCTATTTCAGCCACACCAATTACTGACAGGTATATAATAGCGAGTACACAGCCATGCAATCTCCAAAGACAAATATTGACAGTAGAATGGCCTTACTGAAGGTTTTAGTGACTTTCAAAGTGGCACCGTCAAATTTCTGCCCTGCTAGACCTGCCCAGGTCAACTGTAAGTGCTGTTATTGTGAAGTAGGAACTTCTAGGAGCAACAACGGCTCAGCCTCGAAGTGGTAGGCCACACAAGCTCAGAGAATGGGACTGCCGAGTGCTGAAGCGCGTAACAATCATCTGTTCTCGGTTGCAACACTCACTACCAATTTCCAAACTGCCTCTGGAAGCAAAGTCAGCACAATAACTGTTAGTCGGGAGCTTCATGAAATGGGTTTCCATGGCCGAGCAGCCGTAGATCCCCATGCGCAATACCAAGCGTCAGCTGGAGGGGTGTAAAGCTCACCATTATTGGACTCTGGAGCAGTGGAAACGAGTTCTCAGGAGTGATGAATCAAGCTTCACCATCTGGCAGTCCGACAGACTAATCTGGGTTAGGTGGATGCCATGATAACGCTACCCGCCCCAATGCATAGTGCCAACTATAAAGTTTGGTGGAGGAGGAATAATGGTCTGGGGCTGTTTTTCTTGGTTCGGCCTAGGCTTCTTAGTTCCAGTGAAGAGAAATCTTAATGCCACAGGATACAATGACATTCGAGACGATTCTGTGCTTCCAACTTTGTGGCAACAGTTTCCTGTTTCAGCATGACAATGCCCCCATGCAAAAAAGTGAGGTCCATACAGAAATGGTTTGTTGAGATCGGTGTGGAAGAACTTGACTGGCCTGCACAGAGCCCTGACCTCAACCCTATCGAACACCTTTGGGGTTATAGGGACTGCGAGCCAGGCCTAATCCCCCAACAAATAGCCCTTTGAATGCAGTATGCTACAGTACTGTAAATTACAGCACATTACACTGTTTTCACATCAAAATTGACGCATCAAATTTTTAAAAATCTAATTTCCATAATTTCTACCCCATGTGTAATCAAAAGTGTGATCATTGAAGCCATCTTTTACAATAATTGATGCAAAAAATATATTGTTCTGATATAATTACAACTTAGGTGTACTGTAATCAAATGAAGCAAATGAAATGAACAAAAGAAACATAGCGTTTAGCAGGCACTAGTTTGCATCAAGCCTGTCTTGAGCATTTGGACATATCCTCATTGTTCATGCGCCTGGGGAGAAACCTTTGGGCATTGTGAATCCAAGCCTCATATACTCTAGGTCTGGATTGATGTCATCGCATGCCTCATCCATGGCCTGGAGGAGGGTGGCAATCGAACGCATCCACCTGTATTGTATTTTAACAGTATTGTATTGTATTGTATTTATGTATTGTATTTTAACAGTATTGTATTGTATTTATGTATTGTAGTGGTCCGGTGCTGCTCAGTTAGTAAGAGGGTGGCACTAGCAACACCAGAGTTGTGTGTTCGATTCCCGTTGGGGTCACATACAAAAATGTGTGGACTCACTCTTGTCACTTTGTATAAAAGCGTCTGCTACGTAAATGGGATATATTACGATATTACAGTACTGTATTAGCCAATGACATTTTAGTAAAGCAGTGTGAAACTCCCCATCAAAAAGAGCCCAGCAACATTATTATAGATAGTCCATATAGTCCAACATCACTACTCTGGACGGCTCTGACTTAGAATACGTGGACAACTACAAATACTTAGGTGTCTGGTTAGACTGTAAACTCTCCTTCCAGACCCATATCAAACATCTCCAATCCAAAGTTAAATCTAGAATTGGCTTCCTATTTCGCAACAAAGCATCCTTCACTCATGCTGCCAAAAATACCCTTGTAAAACTGACCATCCTACCAATCCTCGACTTTGGCGATGTCATTTACAAAATAGCCTCCAATACCCTACTCAACAAATTGGATGCAGTCTATCACAGGTGCAATCCGTTTGGTCACCAAAGCCCCATATACTACCCACCATTGCGACCTGTACGCTCTCGTTGGCTGGCCCTCGCTTCATACTCGTCGCCAAACCCACTGGCTCCATGTCATCTACAAGACCCTGCTAGGTAAAGTCCCCCCTTATCTCAGCTCGCTGGTCACCATAGCATCTCCCACCTGTAGCACACGCTCCAGCAGGTATATCTCTCTAGTCACCCCCAAAACCAATTCTTTCTTTGGTCGCCTCTCCTTCCAGTTCTCTGCTGCCAATGACTGGAACGAACTACAAAAATCTCTGAAACTGGAAACACTTATCTCCCTCACTAGCTTTAAGCACCAACTGTCAGAGCAGCTCACAGATTACTGCACCTGTACATAGCCCACCTATAATTTAGCCCAAACAACTACCTCTTTCCCCTACTGTATTTATTTATTTATTTATTTTTCTCCTTTGCACCCCATTATTTTTATTTCTACTTTGCACATTCTTCCATTCCAAAACTACCATTCCAGTGTTTTACTTGCTATATTGTATTTACTTTGCCACCATGGCCTTTTTTGCCTTTACCTCCCTTCTCACCTCATTTGCTCACATTGTATATAGACTTGTTTATACTGTATTATTGACTGTATGTTTGTTTTACGACTCTGTGTCGTTGTGTGTCGAACTGCTTTGCTTTATCTTGGCCAGGTCACAATTGTAAATGAGAACTTGTTCTCAACTTGCCTACCTGGTTAAATAAAGGTGAAATAAAAAATAAAATAAATAGATACCTGTTATCTGTATAGGGGATGCATTACATACAGTACATGTACATCTCTGATGTCAATTGATTTAAAAAAAAAAAATCATAATAGTCATAATGGTACAGTGTATACCTGACATGTTAAGATTTTACAGACATACGTTTTCATTACGTATTATAGTTCTCAAAATCTGTAGCAGACAAACCTGTATAAAAATCTATAGGTTTACCAAACGGTTCAGGGATCATCAATTAAGGAGCAGTCGGATTAAGTAATAGTAAAATGTATTTTAACAAATGAGGGGGAAATTATGTCAAAAGTAATGTGAGCATTGCACTGTGAAAGGTAATCACTTTATATGAACATGTATTGCACTGTGAAAGGTAATCACTTTATATGAACATGTATTGCACTGTGAAAGGTAATCACTTTATATGAACATGTATTGCAATGTGAAACAATCCCTTTTCAATTAAACACTGATTACGTTTGAAAAAAGGGATTTGATGTGTTGTACTTAAGCCAATTGAAAATGTGCTCGGTTTTGAAACGACTGCCTTTTTGATGATCTGTTTTGGTCGCGAAAATGTACCACATACTTGTACAAATTGCAGCAAAGCGATTGAAAAAAAAACGATAACTTGGAGAACAACGTCAATATCACATTTTGGAAACTGCTTGCTGCAGAAAACGTGACCGACCCATTGCTGTACGACGAGTAAACACAGACTGCACACGCCAGCAAAGCACTAGGAAGGAGAGCTGGTGGAGGGAGAGCGAAGGCTGTACAAATCCACACTGACAGATTCACTGCTACCTGGGCCTTATTGGTCACGTCAATGTTTACATCGTCTTAGACTGACACATAACTGCTTCTGGCAGACGTGTAGTAGGGCCAAATTCCGTACGTCTCGGTGAATACGCTCCCCTCCCCCACGTTTCACTTGTCATGAGGAGAATGTGTGTCGGAGGGAGGTCAGCGCTGTTTCACCTGGTTAAAAGACACTTAGCGCTGTTGGCAGGGTTGTCGGTAAGACGGTGAGCACAGCACATCACACCACACAGCAGGAGAGGAGAGAATCTAGCCCGGGGACCCAGAGCGAGCGAGATAGTGAGGAGCTGAACTGAGCTCACCTTACATCAACAGTACAGGAACAAGACAAGCAGGCCAAGGCCCATGTAGGAGTGCTGATCTAGGATCAGTTGCCCTCTGTCCATACTTGTATATAAATCATCATGATCTAAAAGGCTAAACTGATTTTATATCAGTATTCCGTGATTCTACACCTGCATTGCTTGCTGTTTGGGGTTTTAGGCTGGGTTTCAGTACAGCGATTTGTGACATCAGCTGATGTAAGAAGGGCTTTATAAATCAATTTCATTGACTGATTGATTACGAGACTCAGGTCCTTTTCCTCTAAAATGAAGTAGACGTTCAGAGAGGTAAAAATTACACTTAGGTGTTTCACATCATCAGAAACACTGTAACAATCAGGCACCCCATCTGAAGGAGGAATTCATAGTTAAAAGTCTTTCATATTCCCACACACAGACCGACTCTACCATTGTTCTTTCCAATGCCAGCCAATTGAGATTTGTCTGTCGGAGTTTAAAAAAAAACACAAGGTATTTAATGCAACGCTCTCCTTCATTTATTGTTTCTTTTGATGGAATTCTCTTCAAAGCAACCACTCCTTGCATCTGTAGATCTGGGCTGAGGGCTCAACCCCCTTACTTCAGATCTGTCACTTGGTGGAGCACCCACCACGATCAACCCATCAGCCCACCTCATTTGCATGCCGAGGTACTTTACCTTGAGGAACTGAAGTATCAGAACGTATTAACAACACCGAGAAAACAGGAGATTCTCCTCAAACACGCCTGGAATATTCCTCTCCCCGGGAGACTAAACAGCAGCAGAAATAACTTGAGTAGTAAGTATTAATGCAGTCTCTTTGATGTCTGCCTCTCTTCTCACAGTCCTGTTATCCCCATTAACATTTTAACTGAAACATCACATTTGTCAGAATTAAATTGTGCATCTAAGATAGAAGTGGAACACGGTATATGTCTATCACTGAGGCGAAGCGGGGAAGGGGAGAAAGAGCAAAAGGCCCAATTAGAATTGTTTTTGAACTGGAGTGTGTTCAAAAAGGAGAGGAGAGAGAGAGAGAGAGAGAGAGAGAGAGAGAGGTGTGTGCAGAAAGAAAGAGTGGTATGACACATTAACCTAGCCCCCTCCAGTGGCCATTTAGAGCACCCGTTCAACGTCTTCAATAAACCAATGATACCACACCTATTACAAGGCAAAACACCATTAAATGATTAATCGATCAACCACTATTAGCATTGTTTTCTTGATTTAAGACTGCTCACTTTCTTAAAAAATAAAAACAATAACAGTCGTATCAAAACTGTGAGTAGGAGCCGCTCCGGTGATTCATATTCACAGTATGTTGAAATGATTTATCCATTTTCATGTATTCATCTTTGATCTCCTAAGAGATGATCAACTTGTCAATGACATGTGAATAGGAGGGAGGACCATTACGCCTGTAAGCAAGTGGAAGTATTATAAACATGACAGCTTTGCACACTCTTGGCATTCTCTCAACCAGCTTCACCTGGAATGCTTTTCCAACAGTCTCAAAGGAGTTCCACATATGCTGTGCACTTGTTAGCTGCTTTTCATTCACTCTGTGGTCCAACTCATCTCAAACCATCTCAATTGGGTTGAGGTCAGGTGATTGTGGAGGCCAGGTCACCTGATGCAGCACTCCATCACTCTCATTCTTGGTAAAAATAGCTCTTACACAGCCTGGAGGTGTGTTGGGTCATTGTCCCGTTGAAAAACAAATGATAGTCCCACTAAGCCCAAACCAGATGGGATGGTGTACCACTGCAGAATGCTGGTTAAATGTGCGTTGAATTCTAAATAAATCACTGACAATGTCACCAGGAAAGCTCCCTCACACAATCACACCTCCTCCTCCATGCTCCATGGTGGGAACCACACATGCGGAGATCATCCTACCACAAAGACACGGCAGTTGGAACCATAAATCTCAAATCTGGACTCATCAGCCCAAAGGACAGATGTCCACCGGTCTAATGTCCTTTGCTCATGTTTCTTGGCCCAAGCAAGTCTCTTCTTATTATTGGTGTCCTTAGGAGTGGTTTCTTTGCAGCAAAGCCTAATTCACACAGTCTCCTCTGAACAGTTGATGTTGAGATGTGTTTGTAACTTGAACTCTGAAGCATTTACTGTATTTTGACTGCAATTTCTGAGGTGCAGGTAACTCTAACGAACTCTTGTCCTCATGAGAGCCAGTTTCATCATAGCGCTTGATGGTTTTTGCAACTGCACTTAAAGTAATGATGGACTGTCATTTCTCTTTGCTTATTTGAGCTGTTCTTGCCATAATATGGACTTGGTCTTTTACCAAATAGGGCTATCTTCTGTATACCACCCCTACCTTGTCACAACACACCTGATTGGCTCAAACACATTAAGGAGGAAAGAAATAATAAAAAAATAAAGAAAAACCCTTGAATGAGTAGGTGTGTCCAAACTTTTGGCTGGTAATATAGTTCTAACACCAAGTAAAATGTTATAATACAAGAGTCAAGTTACTGTAAAAGGCACATTGGTGATGCACTAGAATAGGAAACACAGTTCTTGTTCCATGACTAATATTTAGCAATTAATCACTTGATTAATATGGTTTTAAACACACAATGAGACAGTGACAAATTACATTAGCACATTTGCGATCGCGAAAACGATAATTGCTCAACGAACATCTCATTTGTCAAAGGGGGAGGCAGGGAAACGTCGGCATTCCACAGGTTTAACCGTAGTTCACTCCTATAAAATGGTGCAATCATAATAATAGCAAATGGAATTGTAATATATAGTAGATGGCGGCTAAGTCCGTTTCGTTATGTCTCGATACGTTCCTTACAGTTTCAATACTGACAGGCTTTAATAAGAAAGTCACTCTGCTATCATATCACATATGTCAGCCACCAGGAAATGGCCGTAGTTTCAACTCTGAGACCACTAGGATTATGATAAAGGGTTTAGGATGAGGACCTCGACACTGTTGGTGTGAAAACAGTGCTGCTACAGTGCAGCACACCGACACTTTGGCCTAGAAAGGACACCGTACAATTTACCTGATAACTCGGACAGCAGTCCTACACATAACACTAAGAATACAGGTTGCAATAGAAGCGCAAGCCTGTTTAACAGCGGGTCTTACGGTCAAATAAACATCATCATGAATCTCAGCATAATTATAACAGAAACCATGTCATACTGAAGGAGTGCAGCTACGTTTGTTCAAGTTGTGATGTGATGATATGGGAGAGAGAGAGAGATCAAGGTCTCCGTGTCATGGAAGTTCTAGACGCTGTGGCCCTAGCCCAGCGGAGAGCCCTGGTGACTAGGGTAGAGGGGGCTGCTATGAGCCTAAGGTCCCCTGGTACTCTGCTAATGAGCTTTGCTACCGCTCCTACTATGTTTCATTCTCTTTCTCAAGAATGTTGAAAAAGACACACACACACACACACACACACACACACACACACACACACACACACACACACACACACACACACACAGACAGACCCAAGGCACAGCAGCACTCTTCTTTAGCATACATCTGTATGCATGCACACCCCACACGGGCAATCTCCCAATCTCCATTGGCTGAGGGTTATACACAAGAGTGCGGCAAATAAGATTTTCTACAATTACCAACACTTACACTGCAATGGCCAATAATGTCTTCCTGAGAAAGAAACAAATTGAATTCGTTTTTATTCCAGTCAAAGAAATAAACGTCCCATAATTGCCCCGAAGAAGAATTTGCAAACTGTATCATTTTTGGGTCCATTTTGACTAATGATATTGTAATAAGATGCTTTGCAATAGACTTCAGATGGAGAAAAAATATAATTACATGCATTAGTTTGTCTAAGCATTTATAAGATCACAAATCCATCAGTTTTTCAGAGCCCATCTTGGAATCCATACATCACTGTCAGAGCTGGTTTGATGATGGAGAATGTGTTCATTTGTTAGCTTAGTTGAAAAGATGTGGCTCACATTCATTTAGCCTTGAATAGAGAAGAATAGTTATGACAGCACCATTATAAAATGCAAAGGTTTCAGACAATACACTTTCCCTTTTGGCAACTTCATAAAATGTTGCATTTGGATGATTACAAGCAATGAGAATATGAATGTTCTGGGCACTATTTTACTGCAGATTTATTACTACCAATTCAATTATACATCGCCAATACTGCCACTGCTACTGCTAATACTTCTACAGTGGTAGTACTACTATGCAAATCATATTTATTTGTAATAATAATATTAGTATTTATAATAACTAATGACAACAATGTGTATTGTCAGCAAATATTTGACCGTTGCAAACATCTAACTGATGTTTTCTAATAGACCCAAGTCAAATATTTGACCTTATTGTACAGCTGTAATTGCATTTAGATTGGCAGGTTAAGGGAGCAAAACTGCTTTTTGCAGACTTACCTAATGCAATGTGAATATTACAACATCCCCACCCACCTCTTACCCCATTGCCTGCCCTACACAAATTGTATCAGATACTGTTCTGCCATTGCCCTTACTCTGCAGCAGAAAAGAGCCATCTCAGAACACAAGCACTGATGACATCACTTCCGGTTGACCTTTTCGACCTCTCCACTGGCTTTGGCGGATCTCCAGAACACACACGCACACATGCACAGACACACACATACACACTCTCCTCTCCTGTCGTTAAACCATGATGAATTACATACACCAAAGACCCAGTCACAGACACTCAGTTCTGCATTTCATTTGTGACAGCCGGTTCTCCTGTGTAGGATATAAGGGGAGTCTCCTGTGTATATAGGTCCTGTGTAGGATATAAGGGGAGTCTCCTGTGTATATAGGTCCTGTGTAGGATATAAGGGGAGTCTCCTGTGTATATAGGTCCTGTGTAGGATATAAGGGGAGTCTCCTGTGTATATAGGTTCTGTGTAGGATATAAGGGGAGTCTCCTGTGTATATAGGTCCTGTGTAGGATATAAGGGGAGTCTCCTGTGTATATAGGTCCTGTGTAGGATATAAGGGGAGTCTCCTGTGTATATAGGTCCTGTGTAGGATATAAGGGGAGTCTCCTGTGTATATTGTGATTGTGATTTAAGTTATAGCCTACACATATTTATATATATATATATATACATATATATATATATATATACACATATACTACCGTCATTTCTAGTAATAAAGAATTGGTTAAAAAAATATTGTAGGGGTGACTCATTTATCATAGCCTATTTATGGCACCATACCATATTATAAGGAAGGTGCACTGTAATAATATATATACAGTTGAAGGCGGAAGTTTACATACACTTAGGTTGGAATCAGTAAAACTCGTTTTTCAACCCTTCCACAAATTTCTTGTTAACAAACTATAGTTTTGGAAAGTCGGTTAGGACATCTACTTTTAATTTTCCCAAGATTATTTCACTTATGTATCACAATTCCAGTGGGTCAGAAGTTTATATACCTTTGAACAGCTTGGAAAAATCCAGAAAATGATGTCATGGCTTTAGAAGCTTCTGATGGGCTAATTGACATCATTTGAGTCAATTGGAGGTGTACCTGTGGATGTATCTCAAGGCCTACCTTCAAACTCAGTGCCTCTTTGCTTGACATCATGGGACAATCCAAAGAAATTAGCCAAGACCTCAGAAAAAAAATTGTAGACCTCCACAAGTCTGGTTCATCCTTGGGAGAAATGTCCAAACGTCTGAAGGTACCACGTTTGTCTGTACAAACGATAGTACGCAAGTATAAACACCATGGGACCACGCAGCCGTCATACCGCTCAGGAAGGAGACTCGTTCTGTCTCCCAGAGATGAACGTACTTTGGTGTGAAAAGTGCAAATCAATCCCAGAACAACAGCAAAGGGCCTTGTAAAGATGCTGGAGGAAGCAGGTACAAAAGTATCCACAGTAAAACGAGTCCTATATCGACATAACCTGAAAGGCCGCTCAGCAAGGAAGAAGCCACTGCTCCATTAACCGCCATAAAAAGCCAGACTACGGTTTGCAACTGCACACGGGGACAAAGATTGTACTTTTTGGAGAAATGTCCTCTGGTCTGATGAAACAAAAATACAACTGTTTGTCCATAATGACCATTGTTATGTTTGGAGGAAAAAGGGGGATGCTTGCAAGCTGAAGAACACCATCCCAACCGTGAAGCACGGGGGTGGCAGCATCATGTTGTGGGGGTGCTTTGCTGCAAGAGGGACTGGTGCACTTCACAAAATAGATGGCGTCATGAGGCAGGAAAATTGTGTGGATATATTGAAGCAACATCTCTAGACATCAGTCAGGAAGTTTAAGCTTGGTCACAAATGGGTCTTTCAAATGGACAATGACTGGCTTTTCTTTCAAAAACAAGGACATTTCTAAGTGACCCAAAACATTTGAACGGTAGTATATATATATATATATATATATAAAATACACACAGTATATTTGTAAATACACACAGTATATTTGCCAGTACAATATACATCCTTCTGAATAACAAAACACCCAACCAATATCACAAAACGCTTGGTAAAACGTGTCCATCAGATTACGTCCGTCAAAGGTCATGTTATCCTCATTTTCTATAATGGCTTATGAACGAGTGACAAGGCAAATGCAATTAAAAATAAGACATTTGCAGTAATTGCTCTTAAGAAGCCCATGAAAAACTGACGCTGTTGTTGTCGTGTGCAGCCTGAACACTCACCATTATAGTTTTCAGGCATGGCGTCTCAAACTCTTAATGGACATTAAACACTGAAACAGAAGAAATACACAAGTGCAATTGAGTTAGCAGGCACTTACTGGGAGAATGTTCCCAATACATTTGCGTAACAACACATAAATGTCACAGAGATTACATGTCATTAGCAAGGGGGTATGGATTCCCTTTATTAAGTTTAATGGTATCTTTTTAAAAACATGTCTATAGTACAGTATTTATAAATCATGTCCACGTTTCATTGGCCTCTACACCAAGAAACGTGCTTATTCAATTATACATTTCAAACCAAGCAAACCTCCATTTCGATGTCCTTTTGCCGTCATCTCATTAGCTTTGTGAAGATGTTGGGTTGAGTAGTTGCCAGTGTCTTCCATTCATGACGCTAGTTCAAACTCTACTTTCCCAGTAGATGCATCTTTCCCCCCGAGTGTCATATTTAACACTTTCAAATCAAAAACCTGATTTTCAGTGGTGACCCCTCCCCTGACATGGGCTATGTTTTTTTTTTTATTGTCGTATGATATCGATATCTACATTATGAACCACTAAGGGTTACACATTTTCCTCAACAGTATGCTTAGGTCTACCACAGAAAAATGTGAAACAAAATCTGCATTATTTCCAAAGTCATAAATCTTTTACTGGGAGCAATCAAGCACAGGGTTCAGAGGGAAGTGATGGTTATGAACTGCTCGGTCAGAAACTATAGGGGACAAACTCCCCCTACTGGTCGTAATGAGAAAATGTTGTTTCACTCGCCCGCCTCTCGGCAAAATGGACTTTCAGAGCATAAGATATCATATCGGATGTATATTCGGATCGGGGAAAGTCGCCATGCATATGAAAGACGCACACAATCCATAACTTGACATTAAACCGACACTTTAGTTCTAAAAGAATCTGACTGTGGACTTTATTCGAGGAGACCTATGCACATCAAATGAAGTGTCAGCTTTATCTTCGAAGCGGAGACTGTGGCCATTGGACGTGTTTAAAACACATAAGAAAAAGATGAGAAAGACGATCAACTCGAGCAATATTCAGTCTGCAACAGAATCCTGTTCTCTATCTCTGTAACTAACCACTTCTCCATTAGTTTGAAATTCAAAAGGGTCGCAACCAAAATACAGCAGCGATCTAGATTAAACCAGTTGTAATCCACACACACACACACACACACAGGCCACATCAGGGATATTAACTAAAGCAAATTGCCTTGATTCACTAGAGTGTGTCTCCGTCAGTAGTAGCATAGGCCTATTGCCAAGTGATTAAGGTCATACGGCAACAGCTATAACTGCCTGGGAGTACTTTCCCTTCGACTCTAAGGCATTTGATTTATCGCGTTTAGAAAGCCATGTCATGTTATTACTTCTGTAGTATGACCTGGGATGAAATAATACGCTGAACAGCGAGGAGCCCAAACATTGGCCCCCCGTCTCTGAGACACATACTGTATAGTGGTGTCACAACCCACAGAGACTATGCATCCCAAATGGCACCCTATTCCTTAGTGATGGGGGGAATAATACATATCGCAATATTCTTTTTTTTACGATATTATATCAATACTTTGACTCCGGTATTTTTCATCCTATAGCTATAGTTCTAAATCTTCTTTTTAAATAGTGAGCCAACATGTTTCCAGCACTTTAATCTCCAGGAATGATTAAAACAAATGTTCTCATGATCTCTCTTGTCTCTCTGCTGCAGAGACATAGTTAGCAATATGTTTGGAACATCAAATCGCAATAGAATCACAGTATCGAATCGCAATACATGTAGAATCGGGAGAATCGCAATACATATTGTATCGGCTCCTAGAATCGGGAGAATCGCAATACATATTGTATCGGCTCCTAAGTTCCGTGATAATATAGTATGGTGAGGTCCCTGGCAATTCCCATCTCTATTCCCTATAGTGCCCTATTTTTAACCATGGAGCCCTATGGGCCCTGGGCAGAAGTAGTCCACTATAAAGCTTGGATCATCAACTAGATTCAGCAGCGGGGTGGTTTTTTTCTGGAGTGGATGGTCAGGGGGCTGGATCATAATTGCAAATGATTTGTAAACTGTAAATCACAAGAAGACCAGACAGATATCATATTTGACTAAAACACAATAATTTCAAATCTTGCTTACATTTGTATACGATCACATATATCTCTCTATTATGCGTTGGAATGTTTTTTTTGTGTGTAATTCTCACTTACAGCTGATTTGCTGGTGTTTTTACAATCTTCTAGGTCCAAGAGTAAAAATGTAAAAAACACTTGTTTGGTTTTTTTTGCTCAGAAAACTTGGGGGGCCAAATAAAAACTGCCAGTTGGGTAACCCTGCATAAAGAGTCCCAAATGCCACACTATGACTGTTCCCTATATAGTGCACTATTTTGACCAGAGCCCTATGAACCCTGGTTAAAAGTATTACACTACATAGGGAATAAGGTGCCATTTGAGACACATTCTTGGCCTCCATGGCTGCTGTTTAAATGTTTAGATGCTAGTCAGACATTAACTGCTTCTACCACATCAGCAAGTGTTCCTTTCCAGGCAGCTCCTCCTGCATCATTCATGAAATACCGGTAGAGAGCTAATTGTTGAAATTAATTTGCATAAATGACTAAGCAAGAGATAACAGAATTACATCTGCACTTTTCTGGCATGGGTTCAACCACAATGCTAGAGATATGGGCCCACAGCCGCCCCGGCCCACCCAACAGCCAGCTGCTTCAAGACAGGCATCCTTTGCCAGAAATTAAAATCCACAAACATTAATTAATATACTTTTTGTTACGTTAATTTGTACCAAAAGGTTCAAGATTGAGTGAAGGAAGGGAGGGGTAGAGAGAGAAAAAAAATGCTGAGAAGACGAGGAACCAGGGACGGGATAATTTGAATAAATTAGTTGGATGCAACATTTTTTAACAGCTGAAAAGTGTTTTGAAATGGGGGTAAAGATGGGGGAGGAGGGGGGCTATAATCGGCATGGAGAAGTTACATTTTGACAAGGCCATTAATCTCCATGATAATGTAGCTGTTACAATTAGAGGTATTAAGTCCCAGTGCAGCGGCGTTATCCATCACAACGGCGTTATAGCAGCCCATCTGTCACGGCTCAAGTCAAATGGTGAAGGCTGTCCTTGAGGTTGCAGGACTGAGGAACCACGGAACAATAGAAGCCAAGCCCCGGGAATTCCGGAATACGTCGGAACATTCTGTAGGGGCGTGCTAGAGTCAACGAGTGTTCCTAAGGAGCATGAACATCTCTCTCTCTCTCTCTCTCTCTCTCTCTCTCTCTCTCTCTCTCTCTCTCTCTCTCTCTCTCTCTCTCTCTCTCTCTCTCTCTCTCTCTCTCGAGCCAGCCCCATACTTTGTGCTTGTCAATTGAGAGTGTTATCTATATGCTTAGGTCTAATGAGCCATCTCAAACTGATCTAGCGAGATATGGGCACTCGGCAGTGATTAAAGGGACTACTGATCTGACTGAGGTTTTATGCAGGGGCCTCTCACTTAGGCCTAAAGCTGTGGCTTGGTGGACAACATACTAAGATCTCCATCCAAGCTTTCAGACGATATTGATGTCTAGCCACCAGGAGGATAAAAGTGGATCTTATGCAATAGGCATTCATACTAGTCATACATTACCAATACACTACCAGTACAGCATACGTTACCCATACATTATCCATGCTAAGCCTCACTGTCAGCCAAAGTCCATGATCACCCATCCAGGCTAACTATTTTATTGCCTGGCTAGTCTGATGGATGGGAGAAAAGTAAGGAGCCATTTGTCCTCTCCCTCCTTTCCATCTGTCTGAAAGGGAAATCAATGAGTCTAGCGCTGGGGGCTATCATTTATGTTCGCTTTTGTATGTCCCTCTTTCCCACGTCCCACGTCCCAGCGATGGCTCACCTGGGTCCGGTACATCTTGTGTTTTATACATCATGTTTATATCACCCCTGAGAGTGGAGGAGAGGAGAAAAACACCCTGACCAGAAATTGTAACGCTTCCTTTCATGCTCACAGCTGACAGAGTCACGCCATCTCCTGCAGTAGTTGTTAGAGCAGGTGTGTTAAAAAGTGAAGAATAAACAGCAAGTCTCTAATGCTACCAAGTGCTAGGCCGTGTTACTCAACAACAACAGCAAAAACGCTGGATTTACACCTCCTACAATGGTTCATTTGTGAATCCAAAAGACGAAGGTGTGCCACCGCGTTTGTTCTGCGTCTTTCGTCCCTCTGCCTCTGTGTTGTCTAACGTATGCCAGGCAATGTTTACATCCCAAATGGCACCCTATTCCCTACGTTAAGTGCACCACTTTTGTCCGGGGGGGGGCTCATCTCTGCTCTTGTCAAAAGTAGTGCACTACACGGAGAATGGGGCGCCACATTTGGGACGCGCCCAGTCTCATATCAACGTCTTCCCTCTTGATTGTGGCTGCTGCCAATTAGCCACCGCGAGGCACCAGCAGTCCATCCATCAGTCCTAAAGGTTCCTTGGCACTAATTTTGTTGATTGGGTCAAGTAGCCAAGGGGTCCATTAATTGCAATAATGAAGTCTTCAGTGAGTGATCGTCAATGGCCTTCAGAGTGTTATTCATTCTTTTAGAAATCAGTTCTTAATGTTTAGCCCTGTCTTCCGCCGGTCCCAACCGGGAACTGCCCCCCCCCCCTCGCCACACGGCAACATCTCATTTACGCAGGGCTTAATAAACAGCATGGATCTCTGATCCTCTCTCTCTCTTTGCTTTGCCCTCCCTGCCTCTCTCTTTCTCTACCGCTCTCTCCCCCTATCTGTCGCCGTCTCTCTCTCCCTATTTTTTCACTCTCTCTCTCTCTCTCTCTCTCTCTCTCTCTCTCTCTCTGCCCTGCTCTCTCACGCTCCCTCTTTCTGCTGCCTCTTCCCCTCTCTCTCTCATGTAGTGCCACTTCATGTCTTAAAGGTTTCTTTTTTCTGCTTCACTGGACAAATAGAAGATCTATCTATCTGTGTGAAGAAAGCTATGCCTGCGTCACTACACAATTTACTCTGTATAGAGTCTTTCCATTCATTCATTTTCATGCCAGCCCAGTAGACAGCTTTAATAACTGAAATGACAAATAAACTGGAAATCATTCCAGCTCTTTTCACTTTACTGACAAGTTGAACACTTCTTATAATGAGGCAATGACTGCGCTTCTCCCCCCTCCATCTCAGACACCCCGCCCCTCCTGTTCAGAAACCCCAACCCGGCCCAGCCCCCTCCTGTCCCCCTCCTATCCTCCCAACCCCCTTCCTCTCCTCTCAGTCCCCCTTCCACTCTCCACAGCCCTCCTCCCAGCCCCCTCCTGTCCTCCTCCTCTCCTCCCAGCCCCCGTTCCTCTCCTCTCAGTCCCCCTTCCACTCTCCACAGCCCTCCTCCCATCCCCTCTCCTGCCATAATAGGTTTATTTAAGAGCATCAGGGGCTTGACATCTCATCATTTATCTGCATTATTTCTCATCCTCCTTCAAACAATTTACTGGATACTACAGTGCACTGCACACATGAAAATGAACCCACCCTGCTCTAAGCCTTCACATCTTGGCTGTCTGTGGGATACAATTGTGGGGAACAAATGTTTTGTTTTGTTTTGTTTTGTCTCCCTCTCATCTTTCTAGGTGAGCTCAGTAGTCTAGGACTGTGTGCTAAGCCAATACGGTGGTCTAACCCGTTGCCTCCGGAACACATATACCACGGCAGCATGGGTTCAAGTCTATAAAAATGGTCACTACCTCACGTAGCCACCAACTCAGTGCCTCTGTGCTTAGAGTGGCCGCCCTGAGATCGGAAGGGGGTGATTTCAATCCCTGGCCGAGTCATACCAAAGACTGTAAAAATGGGGACCTGATGCATCTCTGCTTGGCCTTAAGAAGATAGATTGGGGGTAAAGGCCCTGCGATAGAGTAGCTGCCTCACGCTACAGAGACACGAGACAGGCTCCTGCCCTATGAGCCGTTCTGTTTCGCGCGAAGCTACTTACCTAGCTTATGTAGCCAGGGACTAAGGGTCTTGCGCAAAAGCTTGGAAGTCTCCTTTCTGTGGTTCATGCTAGAAGTCTTTTTAATCAAGAAACACATAATCAAGAAGCCAATATAAGAGTGGTCAATAATCATGCAACGATAACATGTCAAAGCCAGGCTACATTGGACTCCACAATAAATTGTTATAATTCCGAGTCAAGGATGGACTTGGGGTGTCCCGGTCGCACACGTATAAGATCTTAATGTCTTTATCTCATGGCTGAAGTGAAGCTGTTCATTTCTACCTCTAATCGTGTCATTTATCAAACTGCCACTGAAGCACGTCGATATGTGGGATTACACTAACTAGATTTGGGCAAGGGCACAGGGGGGCTGCCATCATTTAACTTCGACAAGTTCCGCAGAAAGCAACTTCACTTGGAGCAGAATCAACCGTGGCTTTTCTTTGGGTTGAAGATTTTAGAGTTTTGTCGCTGCTGTCGTTGATATTGGAGACACTGCAAAGTGTCAATGTAAACGTGGCATTGCCACATTTTAGTGAAACCTCATGGAGTCAAAATGTTGTGTTCAATAATGCATCTAACCAAATGAACATACAGTATGTATTCAATTGATATTGAGCTACTGCCTGTTTCCATCCGGTGATATATGACCAGAAACTATTCATAAACACTCAACAATCAGAGTGAGAAGATGTGTATCCTCTAATTAACACATTTATTACAGAAGAATCTAATCAATCACTTGCATGCTGCAACACAAATAACATCAGTGTTTCCCCTAGAACGTTCTTTAGCAGTGGTGGCTTTTCTGTAGGACTGTGAAAAGGTCATTTCTAGTAACAACATATTAGTAAAAAAATAATGTAGGGCTGACTCATTTACCATAGCCTATATATGGCACCATAGCATATAATCACGTAGGTGCACTGTAAAATATATATATATATATATATATATATATATATATATACAGTGGGGAGAACAAGTATTTGATACAGATTTTTAAGGTTTTCCTACTTACAAAGCATGTAGAGGTCTGTCATTTTTTATCATAGGTACACTTCAACTGTGAGATCAGTATTAAGCAGTTTGTTGTGCTATGAGGTGTAATGGATCATGATGAATCGTGGTCCCTGGGCATGTGCCCTGTGTGCCGAGTCGGTAATCTAGCCAAACCAAAATAACTCCTAAATTCATCATTTTATTTTATTGGTTTCATTGTTTTGGATTATTTCTTTTGTGATTTTAAGTTCTCAAATATTATATGATTCAAAAATATATAGGTAAATTATTTTTTCTCCAAACTTTGTCTGATTTTAGTCATTTAAGTTATATATATAGATTGTTGGTGTGGCGGCAACAATTTAGCAGCGGCGGTGCGCCGCAGCTAGATTAATACAGGGGAAACACTGAAAAGGCCATTTATTCTCCAGTTTAACATCCCACACTTACAAATGATTATGAAAACCTTGTTCCTGCTGATGGAAAGATTAATCTTGTTGTGATGGAAATATGTCAGTTTCAGAACGACCGTGATGGATGTGATTTATCATTCTGGACAAACCTACCATCTAACGCGCCTCTTTGACAGCTCTATTGTGGCTAGAATGTCCCCAAAATGTCACCTGTTGTTCACAGAGTGACCTTCTAATTTTCTAATTCAATTTCAGCCTCCTTCGGTTCCCCTCAACCGCCTCGACCCCCCCCCCCTTCATATCATGACCGAGTAATGACAATTACATTCCAGAGACTGCACGGCTCAAACCTGCAATTCTCTTTAAATCAAACCAAGTAGTCTTTTATTAGACTGCTCTGTTAAATCAATCTAAATCTAAGCATAATAAGTCTCTAATCAGGTAGTAGGAAGAATATTAGGTTGTCACGCATGAGGAAAAATAGGCAATCATGGAGTGTTTTCTTTAATTAGGTCTGGTAAAGTAGAAGGGCAGGCTCCAAGCCGGGGACACATTCATCATGGCCAAGGTGGAAATTACTTCAATTACTCAGGAAGGAGAGAGAGAGAGAGAGAGAGAGAGAGAGAGAGAGAGAGAGAGAGAGAGAGAGAGAGAGAGAGAAGGATAATAGGATAATAGAGGGACACACACAAGCAGAGGAGCGAGCGGGGACACTGAACCGTAGACTAAGTCCCAACGACATGACACCTGCTCAACTAAGGACAGCGATTGAAGGAAGGAAAGAAGGAGGAAGGAAGGAAGGAAGGAGGAAAGGAAGGAGGAAAGGAAATAGGGGACTGAAGGAGCCTCACATAGGCTATTGCACTTCTATCCCAAAAGGAGTCAACTGAATACGATCTCTATCGTTGACAGGTATGACAAAGCAGTTCTCTGACACAGGCATGTATATGTTTGGTAATAATAAGGCTACCTTTGCATTTCTGTACATGTAAACAACAAGATTGCTTTCCTCCCGTCTCTTAACGACACCTCACATTATTGTACTACTATCCAAACAGAGGTCAAGAAAGCCTTCATTGCTGATAGGTATGATTGAGCACTCCTCTGACAATTCCAGGTGTAAGGACAACTATCAAATGAAGGAGGGGTGGAGGGAAAGAGATATGCGAGCCAGTTCTGTGTGGCTTCTATCGTTGACAGGTAAGGCACTCGCTCTAATCTGACAGTTGTAGAATCTGTTTCATGGTAACAAGACTCCTATGCACCTACAGAGATGTCAAACAACTCAAAGATTCTCGCGCCCCCAGGCCTCTTTTCTTCTGTGTCTCCTGTGTCTGTCTGTCAGACTACCCAAAATGCAATAGTGAGACTGAGCGTCTGGGGCTGCATCGCACTTCCTCCCAAGATGACAAGATAAACGACCTCTTACAGTAACTGGATTCATTGATTCTGTGAGGGGGGGGAGAGAGAGAGAGAGAGAGAGAGAGAGAGAGAGACAGGGAGACAGAGAGACAGAGAGACAGAGAGAGAGAGAGAGAGAGAGAGAGAGACAGAGACAGAGAGACAGAGAGAGAGAGACATGGAGAGAGAGACA
>NC_088397.1:31890179-31897679 GCF_034236695.1 Oncorhynchus nerka
CTATATCAGGAGTCGGAACTTGCGCAAGATTCCAAAACTACAACCAAAAAACAACAACTCTTGTGCATTAATTATGGATACAACTACTGCGACTTAAGGAGCAAGCCAGCGAGCTTAAAAAGCATCACGATTCCTTGAATGGAATGGAAGGATGTCCTTTTTGTCCAAATGTGCAGTCTGGTTTTACTGTTGCGGCACGAGTGGAGAACTGATTGTGTGGCGCCGCCTCGAGTTTCCGAGGCAAAAGCGCGATTGAGGCACAAACCATCACCACGATTGCAAAACTAGGCTCTTGAGATAATGAGCGAGTTGTTGTTGGTATTCTTGTTGATGCTAATGATGATGATTATGGTTAGTCTAACTAATATTCTTGTCATTATCCACTAATAGCAAAATACCACTTCGAGGCGCATTATTTTGGATAGGCAATGGATTATGTTATGTCTACAGACGGGTTTAGAGTTTATCATTCATTCATGAAATCAACACAACAAAAATAAAGTATGTCCGTTTTTTTCCCTTTCAAAAAAATTATTCTATAATTATTAAGGAATTATTATTATTATTATTATGGAATTGTCACCCTACAAAGCAGAGTCATTGGGCTATTATAGGCTAATGTATGTAGGGTTATTCCTATTTTCTTCCTGTGTTCATACATTTACAAAACCCGACTAACATGAACGGCAGTGGTACTTTTTAACATGCTATAGCAACTTCTATTAAATGATCATTATCTCCTGTTTTTGGGGGGCATTATAGAATAGCTTTTGAGTATCAAATAATTTTATCACCCAGTCATTTTTCATTAGGTGAAATATTGTCAAATTATTCTTGGCATAAGAAAAAGGTAGAATAGCAATGTTGTTCTGGACAAACTAGGGTGACGAATGGGAACGGCTTCATCTTTCAAGGTTGAGAGAACATTTTGTGGGAATGATCAGTGCGCCTACACTACACATGATAGCCTACTGGTTATCAGACAGTGTATATCTATCTACTGGTTATCAGATAATGTATATCTGATGCCATTCGCGGCATATGTGTTGAAATTCCAGACTTGAAAAAAAAAACCGAGTTTTTCCCAATGCAGAGAAAAACAAGCTACCTGTCAGTCTCCAAGACGCAGGCCTAATGTTTTTTTAAACTATGAGGTTTCCGTTTTTTTCATAGTTTAAAGCAAATTCGGAATTTAAATCACCCATAAAGTCTAGCGTCGGGTACATTCGGACACGTTTCTTGACAGCCCATGCGTTCCTGAGAACTGACCAACAACTGACCGTAAACTTACCTTGGTCTCCACCGACTCCCGGTGTTAGACACATTGCAAGTACAAATCCAAACAGCGACGATAGCATATCCATTTTGACAATGTTCAATGTCTTGTTGTTTTTAAAGGTAACCTCCCGGGATCAAATTAGTTGTCCATCAAGAAAACCCACACCCTTTTTTTTTGCTGAAAATGTAGGGACAAATACGTAGCCTATTTTACCCAAACAAGCAAACGAATAATGTTTGTTCCAAGTGCACTTAATTGAATAAAAATAGGCTGAAGACAGCGGTGAAGAAAGCGGTGAACAGCTTTCCCTCCGAAGTAGGCATATAGGCTACTTGAAAGACACACTTCATAACTCTCATCTTGTCGTCGTCATGACTGAGTTATTGAGCCTCGTCGAGCAAAGTGGATGAAATTAATTCCTCTTGATTCCCCAGTTCCATACAGAGCATGTCCACTGATATGGAACCTCCGGGCTATTTCCTACAGGGTCTGATAAGCGGCTCTGAGTCTACCTCCAAATACGATTGAAGCGCTTGCCTTTCTCCCCGTCTCTCTCTGCTCACAGGGATTCAGGACTGCGGTCATTTACGACCACTAAGACACAGCTGCCTGAACTATCAACCCGACAAAAATAAGTCTTCGCATTTCGGACAAGAATGGAGCGCAAATCATGAGAACTGTGACACATGAATACACTATCTTTCGAAGGAGAATTCATTCCATCTCTGGCACCACTCATCTAGTGTTTTTGTCTGGAGAGGAGTGTCTCTGCGCTCCGGCGGCATGTGTGTATGTGAGTGAGTGAGAGTGTGTGTAATAGCACTTTTGAACAGAGCAGCTATCGCATTACAGTCAGCGCCTCGGCTCCGCCTCCGGTTGGTGTACGCGAACACTCGTAAAACACACACAAGCGCGCGGGCACACACACGCACACACACTTCACGTGATGCCAATAGATAAGGGTTCCACAGATAACGCACACACTATCAACTCAGACTCGGGAGCATTTCCACAGGCTATTTTCACGAGAAGAACCAAAGAAACCAAAGACAAAAAGGGGAATAAGTGCGGGGGATAGAGGGAGTAGAGTAGTACATGCATAAGGTCTCCTGAGTGGCGCAGTGGTCGAAGACACTGCATCTCAGTGCAAGAGGCGTCACTACAGTCCCTGGTTCGAATCCAGGCTGTATCACATCCGGCTGTGTTTGTGAGTCCCATAGGGCGGAGTACAATTGGCCAGGGTCGGCTGTCATTGTAAATAATAATTTGTTCTTTTAACAGACTTGCCTAGGTCAATTATATATTTTTAGTCAACAATATTTCATACAGTGGCATACAGTGTTTGTGTGTGTGTGTGTATGCGAATGAGTGTGAGTGAGTGTGTGCTCTCCTCTATACAGCGTCTCTCACCCCATTACCACAGCACACATCAAACAGTGGTTCGAGGCTTAACGTTGCATCCCAAATGGCACCCTATTCCCTATGTAATAGGACCCTGGTCAAAAGTAGTGCGCTACATTGGGAATATGGTGCCATTTGGGACACTTTCAAAGTCATATGTTCTTGCTGCCTCGTGGAGGGAACCCACCCAGCCCGGCACAAAACAGCCCTACAATCAGGCTGCCTAAATACAGCCACACTGGCTTTAATAACACACTGCCTGGCCCAAAATACTCTGCTGCCTGAGAAATGCCTCTATGGACCAGCCCAGGCAGATTCCCATTGCTTACAGTACGTGAGAGGGTAGCTCTGGTCCAAGGCAAGGTACAGGAAGGCTCAACATTAGCAAGCTGCACCAACGCCCTGGACCAGAGCAAATTGAAAAGGGACGTGTCACATTAGCCTGGTCCCAGATCGGTCGGTGCTGTTTTGACCAACGACCACATCTGTTACCAGGCTAAAATTAGCTATATTACACGAGAGAATACTGTTTATTAGCATTGATGACACTTTGTTAATTCTTTCGAGTCTAAGATGTTGGGGGAGGGAGGGGGTGCTAAACTGTTTCAAGAAGGTCATACTATGGATCATTTAGATATTTGATTTGGAATTTTAGGACCCCTTTAGGTGTCACAAAAAACATATGTAAAAAAAATATATATTAATAAAATATTGATTTTGGCCTTTACACTAAAGCCCAGAAACGCATTGAATAACACATTCATCAATGGTACAAAGGACACTCAAAAATGTATAATCAGAAACAAAGTGTCTGTCCTAAATCTAGGAGATATAAAATGACTCAGGATTTATAAATATAATTTATATATACACAGTACTAGTCCAAAGTTTGGACACACCTACTCATTCAAGGGTTTGTAATGATTTTTTTACTATTTTCTACATTGTAGAATAAGAGTGAAGACATCAACACTATGAAATAACACATAGGGAATCATTTTGTAACCAAATAAGTGTCAAAGAAATTCAAATATACTTGATATTTTAGATTATTCAAAGTAACCACGTCTTGATGACAGCTTTGCCCACACTTGGTATTCTCTCAACCAGATTCACTAGGAATGCTTTTCCAACAATCAACATATGCTGAGCACTTGTTGGCTGCTTTTCCTTCACTCCGCAGTCCAACTCATCCCAAAGCATCTCAATTGGCTTGAGGCCAGGTGACTGCAGATGGCAGGTCAACTGATGCAGCCCTCCATCACTCTCCTTCTTGGTCAAATAGCTCTTACACAGCCTGGAGGTGTGGCATTGTCCTGTTGAAAAACAAATGATAGTCCCACTAAGCACAAACCAGATTGGATGGCATATCGCTGCAGAATGCTGTGGTAGCCATGCTGGTTAAGTGTGCCTTGAATTCTCAATAAATCACTGACAGAGTCACCAGCAAAGCACATCCACACCATCACACCTCCTCCATGCTTCATGGTGGGAACCACACACGCAGAGATAATCCGTGCACCTACTCTGCGTCTCACAACGACACTGCGGTTGGAACCAAAAATCTCATATTTGGACTCAAAAGACAGATTTCCACAGTATTGAGGATCAGCGAAGTGGAGATGTTGTTTCCTAACTTCACCACCTGGGATCAGCCGGTCAGGAAGTCCAGGACCCAGTTGCACAGGGCGGGGTTGAGACCCAGGGCCTCAAGCTTATTGATGAGCTTGGAGTGTACCATGGTGTTGAATGCTGAGCTGGAGTCGATGAACAGCATTCTTACATAGGTCTGCTAAATGACTTAAATGTAATAAATGTAATGTAATGGATAGGGCAGTGTGCAGTGTGATGCCGATTGCATCGTCTGTGGACCTATTGGGGCGATATGCAAATTGAAGTGGGTCTAGGGTGGCAGGTAAGGTGGAGGTGATGTGATCCTTGACTAATCTCTCAAAGCACTTCATGTTGACAGAAGTGAGTCCTACGGGCGATAGTCATTTAATTCAGCTATCTTTGCCTTCTTGGGTACAGGAACAATGGTGGCCATCTTGAAGCATGTGGGGACTGCAAACTGGGATAGGGAGCGATTGAATATGTCCATAAACACACCAGCCAGCTGGTCTGCGCATGCTCTGAGGAAGCGGCTAGGGATGCCTTGCGAGGGTTAACATGTTTAAATATCTTACTCAAGTCAGCCACTGAGAAGGAGAGGGGTGGCCCGCAGTCCTTGGTAGCGGGCCATGTCAATGGCACTGTATTATCCTCAAAGTGGGCAAAGAAGGTGTGTAGTTAGTCTGGAATCAAGATGTTGGTGTCTTTGACGTGGCTGGGTTTTTTTTGTAGTCCGTAATTGCCTGTAGACCCTGCCACATACGTCTTGTGTCTGAGCCATTGAATTGCAACTCCACTTTGTTCCTATACCAACATTTCGCTTGTTTGATTGCCTTGCGGAGGGAATAACTACACTGTTAATATTCGGCAATATTCCCAGTCATCTTTCCGTGGTTAAATGCAGTGGTTTGCGCTTTCAGTTTTGCGCGAATGCTGGCCATCTATCCACGGTTTCTGGTTTTAATAGTCACAGTAGGTACAACATCTCCAACACACTTCCTTAAAAACTCACTCACTGAATCAGTATATAAATCAATATTATTCTCTGAGGCTGCCCGGAACATTTCCCAGTCGGCTTGATCAAAACAATCTTGAAGCGTGGGTTCCGATTGGTTAGACAGGCGTTGAATAATTCTAGTCACGGGTACATCCTGTTTCAGTTCCTGACTATAGGACGGTAGGAGCTAAATATGGCTGTCCTCATGAGAGACAATTTCATCATGGCGCTTGATGGTTTTTACGACTGCACTTGAAGTAACTTTCAAAGTTCTTGAAATTTTCCGCATTGACTGACCTTCGTGTCTTAAAGTAATGATGGACTGTTATTTCTCTTTGCTTATTTGAGCTGTTATTGCCATAATATGGGTCTTTTACCAAATATGGATATCCTCTGTATACTACCCCTACCATGTCACAACACAACTGATTGGCTAAAACACATTAAGGAAATAAATTCCATAAATTAACTTTTAACAAGGCACACCTGTTCATTGAAATGCATTCCAGGTGACTGCCACATGAAGCTGGTTGAGAAAATGCCAAGAGTGTGCAAAGCTGTCACTAAGGCTAAAGGTGGCTACTTTGAAGAATCTCAAATATAAAATATATTTTGATTTGTTTAACACTTTTTTGGTTACTAAATTATTTCATATATGTGTTATTTTATAGTTTTATAATTATTCTACAATGTAGAAAATAGTAAAAATAAAGGAAAACCTTGGAATGAGTAGGTGTGTCCAAACATTCGACTGGCACTGTTTATATACACAGTGCATTCGGAAAGTGTTCATACCCTTGTTACGTTACAGCTTTATTCTAAAATGTAAATGTAATATTTCAGTTAAATATTATTATTTTTTATACATTTGCAAAATGTTCTAAAAACTGTTTTTTCTCTGTCATTGTGGGGTATTGTGTATACATAGACAATTGTTTTAAATTGGTATATATTTTATATATATATTTCTTGACATATTTAACAACGTTTTGGGGGTGGGCACAAAACTATCTTCATACTTCCATTCGTTTTTTAAAACCAGTACCAGTTACCTTCAGACAAGTCCCGCGAAACCTCCTTGGTTTCTTCCTAGGTTTTGGCCTTTCTAGGGAGTTTTTCCTAGGTTTTGGCCTTTCTAGGGAGTTTTTCCTAGCCACCGTGCTTCTACACCTGCATTGCTTGCTGTTTGGGGTTTTAGGCTGGGTTTCTGTACAGCACTTTGAGATATCAGCTGATGTACGAAGGGCTATATAAATACATTTGATTTGATTTGATTTGACACCATCCTGTTTGTGAGAGTCAAACTGTTCGGGAAGCTACAAGACGTTTTTTTGCGAGAAGATCAATTTTCGGGATGTCTCATGGTCTGACAAACACAGCTCTAGCTCTGCCACCTTTCACCGCAGACGTGGAAGTGAGGCACTGGCGGAGAAGGTGGATTGATTTTTTTAAACGGACAGATTTGGATGTTTTTTGTTGTTATGTACGCATCGGCGCATCAATCGACTTTAGGGGGTTAATCAGTTAGCGAGTCCATTATTAAGACTCAATGGGTGTGCGGTGGAGAAGTCATGTAGGACATTAGTTAAACGTTAGTTGAATGTCTGACCACAATGCCCTTGGTGCAGGTCATGTGGCATGTGTGTGTCAGGGCATGTGTGTTGGCCCTCAGGCACCCAGTCATTTCACAGATTTCTAACACCCCATCAATCAATCGGGACTCTACCTATAGCCTCAGAGGTTCCATGTCACACGTCACTTGTGATTGGCTAATTTGAGCTCCTGGGCGTCGCCCCAGACAGGCAGCCCTTAAAGGCTGCCAGCCCCTTTGGCCGATGTTGCAGAATCCTGCAGTTATTTGTCAGTGCCTGTATGTTTTATGGCCCCCTACGGGTTATGCATTCTGTGTGTGTGAGCATGTTCGCCCACATGGTTATACCGTATGTACCACATGCGGTTCTGAGTGTGTGTGTTAACAGTTACTTAGACCCTAAAAATATATTTAAAAAATACCTAGAGTGTATATGTACACTACAACTAGAGCATGTGTGCTGTTTTTGTGCCCAGTTGTGTGTGTGTGCGTGTTAACCCTCGCAAGGCTGCAGGCCCAGACGGCATCCCCAGCCGCGCCCTCAGAGCATGCGCAGACCAGCTGGCCGGTGTGTTTATGGACATATTCAATCAATCCCTATACCAGTCTGCTGTTCCTACA